>NC_034414.1:34558005-34799204 GCF_002078875.1 Numida meleagris | reverse complement strand
TGTATGGGAACTGCTGAGTCATGGCCTGAACCACTGATTGAGCACCTGGAGGAAAGACCCAGTCAGCCCTGGGAGCACAGGTGAAGGCAATTCACCTGTGCAACCAGAAGGGGGTGGAGCCTGGCTCCACCCCTCTTAGGCCTCATTTAAGGGCTGACTGCCCCTGAGGAAGGATCTCTGCCTGGAGATCCCTCCTTGGTGGGAGCCTTTTCCTGCGAGCCCCAAATCTTCCGATCTGGGTGAGCGCTGTATTTTCCTTCCACCTTTTGTGACGCTGTTTCCATTGCGTTAGTCCTGCTTATCGCTACAGTACCCTGAGAAAATGATGGCCTAACTGACTGCAGAGCTATTTAAATCCAGCTGTAATTCAGCACAGACAGTTTACTTTTCTGTCAAGGAAAAATCCCAGTATTAGTTCAGTAATCAGTTAAACACTTCAGGAAAAAACTAAACTTCAATGGAAAGGTAGTTTCTCTGAAATGTAATAATCTCTGTTTTGCTGGTTTCATTGTACAAGTAAGGAAAATATATAGGACATTCAGATTTAAGAAATCTGTATGCAATGTTGTATGTGTGTTCATAATCATCTCTGCATCATCTTCAAGTTCCACACTTCGGGAGGTTTCTTTACATTAGATTTCTATCTCCTAAACTTTCATTATTACTGTTAAAAAATGTGATATTTGTTTGGTGTTACACTTATTTGTAACCCAAACTCAACAAAAGGTGTAATTAAGTCATTTCTAAATCATGTTTTTTGCCTTGGGAGTAGAAACAATTTTTATTACAAGAGTGTGAGCCATGATAACACAATCATTAATTTGCAAGGAGGTCAGAAGGTTTGGTTACAGCTTTAATGAAAAGGATATAAATTATTTCTTTGCCATTTGGGGAGAGGGAGGAGAAGAGAGTTGTTCGATAAAAATGAAGGTAAGGGAGAAGAATGACAAAATGCTTTCCATCCACTTAACAGCTTCAGATGGAACTGAATTTAAGACACAGAAAGAGAGCCTAATGATGAAATCCCTAAGGCAAAACTGCCTCTGGGAGGTTTTAAATTCAAATCAGATTCTCCAGAGGTATAGGTATTTGCTTTTCATAGAAAGTAGTAGTTTAACACTAAGGGTAGATTAAAACATTTTCAATTCACTATCTAAATTATGAAGATAAATGAAAGCTGCTGCTTTTTCTAAGCTTGGCTGTGTTTTTATTACACTGCTCATACTATTTGTAAAACCACCCAGTAAATCCATATAAAGTTCTGCTCCAGCCTTCCAACATAGTAAATTTCCTTTACTCAGAATAGAATTTAAATACTTGCATGGATTTAGGTAAATATTCAGGAAAATAGGTATAGACTTCTATTCATAAATTCCTTGCTAGAATTGCTTACACTATTTTTGTTTTTAAACATAATTCCTATTTTAATAGTGCTTTTATAGTTATATGTGTATTTTTTACATATAAATTCACATATATGGTATAAAAATTTATGCGTTCTCATCTTCTTAAAAGTAAACTTTTTGTTTTTATTTTTGTTAAGTGCAAATTTAAACTAGAGAGACAAGAGTAAGGCGGTGCACTTTGCAGTTTTGTTGGAAAGAGACTGGGCATGTTGTTGCAGTTTTGGTGCTTACGTTTGAGTAAGCTCACAGCTTTTCCATGATCATTGTTATCCATAGAGGAGGAGGAGATGATAGCTACATTCTTCCTAAAGCTGTATGTAGGCATCTTGTGCAAATTCCATAATCACAGGTCTTGAACGAAAAGGGCTGATGCTCAGAACTTACTTTCAGTCTCTGAAGGAAAGAAGCAGAGAGTGCTGAAGTCTCTTTGCTGAGGAGGTGTCTTTGTTATATTAGGCTGAATAACTGGAGTTCCCAAAATGCAGAAGACCATGTCTTCATGTCTATATCACAGTTGCACAAACCAGGTAAGTTGAGAGAAGAGGAAGCTGCAAATTACCGACATCCAAAATTATCAGTTCATATGGCTATATTTTGTTCTGATGTTTACAGATGAAGAACAAAGATACATTTTATCTTTTAATATCAGTATATATTTTAAATTTTGAGTGCTCAGTTTTCCAACATATTATTCTTCGATTCAGTCAGAATTGTAGAAAAACATATGGCTATGTACACAGAAAAGATGGTGGACTATATTGTTGACTTCTTCATTAGCTCAGAGATTTTTGTTTTTCTTTTCATTAATATATGAAGGATAAGCCAGTGACTAAAGATGTGTAAGTCCTGTTTAAATGACAACCTAAATAAAAATCAGGTGTTTGCATACTTGCTTAATTTTTAATTACATTTCATACATAATATTGTTTATTAGACTGATATATGATTAACATAACTTGTAAGAAAAAGAAAAAAATTCATGAAAGTGCATTTTTAAAAACATTATAATGCTGACTGCCTCTGTGTATTAAATAGCTCTTAAAACATTGTCATTGTTTGTTCTATAACTCATGCTACTGCCCTTTAATTGTCCCATATAACTTTTGCTACTGTTAAAATAATTGCCAGCTTTGAATTGATTCATACTTCAAGAAAATTGAAGCAGTCTTTCAGAGTTCTCTACAAGGTTTTTGTCTTCACTGATGATTGGGTGTATAATTGCATGTTTTCTTTTTAAAATTTAAAGGATATATTAATCTTGAATGATCAATTCACAGTTACCAACACAGATTACAGAGTAATATAGACCAAGTGGTCAGCTGAAATGGCCCATTTTTTATATATTTTCCTTTGCTTGTGTAAAAAAATATGTTTCTTCACTGGATGTAGTTTCTCTTATGCACGTATACCTTCAGATGTAGATAGTCAAGTCTGAAAAACAGCATGTTAAAAAATTTCCAACATTAGATTGAATTCTGCCAATTTCTGATAAATATTTGATATGCTATTATCCTCATGTATTTTTACTGGAAAATTACTCTCAGATAAGTTATTTATTTATTAAATATGTGTATATATTATATAAAAGTTAACATAAATAAATAAATTTTAATATATTTATTTATTAAAACAATCTTAACTGATAAAAATCCATTGTAGATATTTTAGTATCCAACAAAAATTAGTCTGCTGAAGTTAGCAGATCCTTCCAGTGTGTATAGCAACATAGGAACAGCCATCACAAGAGCTGTTCTATGGTGAGAGAGGGAAAGGGTGAAAATTAAGACAAACATTTAATCTAAAACTCCCTGGTAGGGAATCACCTTTTTTGGAGATTTGGAGCCAGGGTTGGGCTTGCTCTTTAGTTGCCATGGTATTCTTGGAAGACTGCCAACCACTCCAACTCACGTGCCTCAACACAGTCATCTGAAGTAGAGTTTTAGAGATGTTCACGTTTCCTTTTTCTTTCTTAAAACCAGGAAGAAAATCCTTTAGCAGAAGCTCGGACTGGATGAAACCCATTTCTCCTTTTTCTATCCACTGAAATCCCATCCGTAGTTCCTTTTCACATAGCCCCTATTACTCCTTGTTCTCCGTCTACAAGCTCTTTAGAATTGAACTGTTTTTCTGTCTGTGTATTTATTTGCGTACCATTTTACATCTTTGGTTAGATTTTAGGTGCTATCCAATTAGTAACAGAAAATGTAGATGATAAACTTCTATTAATAAAGACATCAATTGTTCAAGTTAGCATAATTTGTACAGCTTCACAAAGTTATTAGCTTTCTTCTGAGTTTACATAAAATAAAACATAAAGATGTTCTGCATATGTGTAAAAGCAGTTTTATTCTTTTACCAGTGGTCTTTGTAATATGATGGAATACCATCAATCTTTTTACCTTTGAGAAATGGTATATTTACCTATATATAGTATGCACGTGCAAAATTCAGAGTTCGTTATCTTCTAGAGTTTACTCCACATGAGTAACAAGGAAAGACATAGCAACAGTGATAAAAAGGTGTTTTGTTTTGTTCTGTGATGAAAGATATAAAGCATGTTATGTTAATAATTTTACTCTATTTTGGAATAATCTTGTTACAGCTTCTGCTACATTTGAAGACTTTCAAATCCGACCCCATGCTCTTTTTGTACATTCTTACCGAGCACCAGCCTTTTGTGACCATTGTGGAGAAATGCTGTGGGGACTGGTGCGCCAGGGACTCAAATGTGAAGGCAAGTTGCAGTGAAATGGGCTGTTCTATCTCAGGAAGGAAATCTTCCATTACATTTATGCATGTTGTTTCTGGTGCAGCTTTCTTTTAAATTGACTAGGTAAGTAGAGACAGTGAGATCTAATGATCAAAATAATTAACACATTTTGGAGGTGATCCTTTTGACTCCCCTGAGGCCTCCTAGATATTGCTCTGTAAGTGGAAGTGCAAAACAAATAGTCTGTATGTGGGTTTTTTTTTGTTTGTTTGTTTTAAGAAAAGGATATCTGTGTCTTATTTATAATAGAACAGAATAGTTTGATTGGAAGTGCCCTTCAAACACTGTCAGGTCCAACTGCTTAACCTCTTCAGGGATAACCAGAAATTGAAGAATATTATTGAGAACATTATCCAAATGTCTCTTGAATGCTGACAGGCTTAGGGCACCAATCACCTTGCTAGGAAGCTGTTACAGTGTTTGATCTTGATGGTAAAGAAATTTTTCCTAATGTTCAATCTGAATCTTCCCTGGTGCAGCTTTGTGCAATTCCCTCCATGTATCTATCATTTCTATGAGAGATACAACACTGTATAGATTTAAGTTTTCAAGAGCTCATTATGTCTCTAAAAACTTGTAGAATATAGGAACTAAACCAGCAGAGCAGAGGAAAAAAGTTTCATCAAAAGAAAAGGCTATCATTTTTGTTCACCAGAGAAAAATGTTCTTTGCTTTTCCAGTAATGAACTGTAATCAGTTGGTTTAAAATTTTTCTTTTCAGGATGTGGTCTAAATTACCATAAGAGATGTGCATTTAAAATTCCTAACAACTGCAGCGGTGTACGTAAAAGGCGCCTGTCAAACGTTTCCTTAACAGGACTCAGCACTATTCGGACAGTTTCTGCAGAGACATCACCCAGTGTGCCGGATGAAGCCCTTCTGGTATGCAGTTCCTTAGCTATCAAGGTCATGGATATTACTGTTAAAAAACAATTATGTTTAGTGCTGTAGGATCTGCTTTTGCTTGTTGAAGACTTTAGAAAAGAGGGTGGCATGCAAAATACAAAACTTTTCTGTGGGAAAAGGCATCTTGATGTAAAAGGGATATCACCAGCTTAAGCTATGTGAGCTTAAGGTATGTGTCACTTCTGATATTCCCAGTAGTCTCCTACCTTAGAGAAGAATTAGGTCATTAGGTCAGAAAGTGCCACCCATGCTAATGTGAGAAGCTGCATCTTGAGGCTCAGAATTGGGTGTCTTCACTGGAATTAGAAGTTGAAATTTTTCTGCCATAGGACATTATGTCTATTCGTTCATGATACAGGATATAAGCAGCCTCAGGAGAACACTGAGACAGTGCATCAAACAGAGTTTCTGTAACAGTCTAGGCTATATTTAACATATTTTAAGAACCCTGTATGTACAGAATATTTCTTAGTGTTTGGAGAAAGATAAATCTTTATTATTTCCTTAAACAAAACATTGTGGTAAATGTAGTATATATGGAATATATATATATAAATAAATATATATTTATATGTCTATATGTGTAAATGCAGAGCTGCAGGACACATGTGCACACATACGTATACAACATATTTGTTTATTCATTAATATGGTACTTTTTCCATGATGGAAAGTCTTCTGATAACAAAATGCTATGACTGGAATAAGTTAGAATATGTATTTTTGTCTTTGCAGTATTTTTCTTGTGGTCATAATAGAATAGTTAAGAAATTATACTGTGTGTAAATGGACTCCACTTCTAAGTGAAAGTTTTGAAAACCTTAAGGTTTGAAAGAGAGGAAGGAGTTTATAAGTACACACAACAATTATCATGTTTTCCTCTCAATTAGAATATTAAACTTATTAAACTTGACATACTAAAAGGACACTATTGCAAATGATGTAGATCTGGTGTTATATGCAGTGGCATCTATGAACCATAATTATGTACTTATGCTGCTGATTATCATTAGTGCAAAGCTACTTGGAAATTAAGGTTAACATTATGAATCTGTATTTTACTTGAAAAGCTGCATTAATGAATATGGTGCTTAAGTTCAGCAAAAACTGCAGCAACAAATCCTCAAAGATTATTCATGATTCTCAGTAGGTTATTTCAAAACGCTGACTTATTCAGAACAATGAGATGTTGAGAAAAGGCTGACCCTCATTCTAATTCTATATTGTTTCTGGAATTTTGGTTAAAAATTTTTCATGGGTGAGAGTCCTGATATAGTCTCTATCAGTATTCACTTCACTGTACATGATAAGTTACATGATAAGCAAAACAATTTAAATCTGAAAATACTTTAAATTATATGACTCTGTTGGTTGCTGATGGATTCTTATATGAAATATCTTTTTTGCAAAGCTATACATATTAAATCTGTTAAAAAAATGTAAAATTAAGTTAAAATACAAAGAAATACAGTAAATTTCATACATAATGCAAAATGCACTTCTCGAAGACCTTATAATCATCAGGGTAACCAAGCTTTGGAATTTCATGTATTTGCATAAACACATATGCAAGAGCACATTCACACACATGTACAAAGAAGGTATATTACAGGAAGTCACAAGGATGGGCATAAGCATAGAAAAATGAAATAGTCAGTTTTCCAATTTCAGTTTTACTTCAGGAAATCGTGGTATCACTTACCAGATTTTCACAGGTGATCTCATGTAAGACTGCTACATGTGCTTTTGTTTTTACATTGAAGATGTTTCAATTTTTCCACCTTTTTAAAGTATGTATAAGCTTCTTCACTTTCCCTACATCAGATCTCCTCTTTGAACTCCATTCCTCTGCTGTACTCTGAGATAAGTTTTATGGCAATTTGTAATGTGGAATCAATCAAAGCATGCACTTTGGAATGTATTTCATTATTCTAGAATCTTTGTGAATAAACCAAGAGACAACAACCTCGTTCACAAAATTTTATCATTCCTTATTTTTACTGTATTGGCATGACTCTTGAATCACTGATAGAAAATCTCCATCTAAGACCAGTGAATTCAGTCAGAGATCCACCAGGTACTGAAATAGAACTAAAATAAATTTCATTTTTATCCTATTTACTATTAGTGGAGTAAAAGTAGTTGAGAGAGAATGAGTTCCTGGGGACTCTTCATAGAGGGAATAATTATCTGAGTTATGATTTCAGTGTATTTTTTTTATGTTATGTGAAGAAATTAAGAAGTTTTGCCCTAAACTGAAATTTTGACATTTGAAAAATCTTTGAGACATGATAATGTGGTATCCTGCAACGGTTACTTTAATGGTCCTTTTCTAGGGAATTGCCACAACAGGCATGGTATCAATTTGAGTATAAATCTATTCTCATTAGCCAATAAAAATTTTCATTTGAGCTCAAAATTGACTGGGGGCTATATTTAAGTGCAACTTTAAAAAGAAATTAAAATCCGGGCAATATCCTTTTTTGCTTCTTAACTTCACAGTGTAAAACTCATCAAATGGAAATGCTAAAATTAAGTAAAACTAGGAGAATATATTGTAACCCAAGTTTTTACTTATCAAAGCTCAAATGCAATTCTTTTGCATTCTATTCTGTAATACGCAAGGGTTGCTCTGAAAGTAATGCCTCCTAGTTTATTTTGTTGGAGCACATCAGAGGATGGTGGTGATACGGCAGTAGGGGCTGAACCTTCCCACCAATATTCCATTACATTTTGTTGCCATATGACAGATGGCAGCAGAGGGGCATTCTGACAAAATGGTATCTGACATGGAAGTGTGAATGAAAAAAAGGTGTGGAATTGAATTCCTCTGTGTGGAAAAAATGGCACCCATTGACATTCATTGACATTTGCTGAATGTTATGGAGACTGAACAGTGGATGTGAGCACAGTGAGGTGGTGGGTGGTACATTTCAGCAGTGGTGCCAGTGAGTCACCTCTGCTGGTGCAGTTTTACTAGTGCAGCATGCAGGCTCTTGATCATTGCTAGGAAAAATGCATAGCTACTGGTGGTAACTATGTTGAAAAACAGTGTTTTGTAGCTGAGAATTTGCTCTATCAAATAGTGTAATTGTGCTCTTTGTTGTAGTTTCCTTGGAAATAAATAGGAGGCATTACTTTCGCAGCAATCTACATAGAATTAAAGTATAAAATAATAGCATGTTCATGCTTGCTTCTAAAGTAACATTATTTTCTGTCTTTTTTCCATTATTTCTTTGTCCTGTTTTTTTCTTCTTTCCAACTTCCTGTCTCAGTCTCCTGTTAGCCCTGGCTATGAGGTATGTACTAAATTTACTCCCTACCCTACTGTCATGAACATTCTCTTTTATTAATTATCAGCATCAATGTGAAGTAATGCAGGAATTTAAGGATATTAGTATGATTTTATGTGATCTTGAGAACTCAAGAGCGTTTGTTTTTTCTTTTAGAAAGAGCATATCTGGTGTAGAACTCCACAGCCTCTATTCCAAAGGGAAGATCGTAATTCTGCTTATATTAAAGAGTAAAACTCCCCTGGTATTAAAATATTTTGATTTGAAAGCGACATTTTGTAATAGATGGGAAGAACATCTAAACTTCACTTTCAGAACATGGGGAATTTTCTGGAATAATGTACAAAATAAACATCCTAAGGTGACCAAACCTGACCTTGAAGTGGTCACTAGCAAACTTTTAATACCGTGAAGCAGCATAGAAGCTTTTTTCAGAATATAGTTGCATTACAAAAATCAGTCAAGAATTCTGTTTTTCTCCGGAAATAATAATTTGAAAATAATTAAAAACTTATTTTAACAAACAGTGCACAACTAAGTTATAGCCTTGAATAATAATAGTATGTTAGTGAGAAAGTAGTAAAAACTAAAGGTGGTATTTGGAAGAAAAAGTTTCTTTTTTAAAGGAAAGAATGTATTAACCATCTATATTTGTACTTTATATGACACAACATTTAATTTCTATGTTGTTTATGTTTCCATTATTTCGTAAGTTTTATTCATTCTTCTGGAAATGATGAATGTTGACGTGTTAAGGTAATTTTATTAGATGCGTTGGCAGTGATTTCTCAGAAAAAGCCTAGCTTTTGTGTTTAAAATAGGAATGTTCTGTCTTTGTGCCATGGGTACGTGGAATGTTACAAAGTTTACTTATATATTATCTTTGCTTTTTAATGGAAAACCAGGAATAATCTTTTACAAAATAGTTTTAGTTAAAAGGACTATTTGTATATCACTGACAGAATGTTGCCTGTGTATATAGATTTATTACTTAGCTATATACAGAAAAGAGATTTTGCGGATATAGGACCGTTGAGTCCTAGACTCCCTGGGAGTCCGCAGTTGTGGATGGCCATTTTCTCTTTCTTCCCTCATACCCAGCTCTTAATACAGCTGTTCTTTTCTCCCACTCATTTCAAATAAGGAATCCAGTGAATAAAAAATTCCCGCTCTATGAAACACTCATTTTCCACAGCCAGACAGGAGACACATCTCCTTTTCTCAGTTCCAGATTCTGTATGCCTCAGTGACTCATTAGACTGGAAAGAAGAAACCCTTGAGGGAAGGGCTAAAGAAGGGCTAGGTTACTGCAGCTGAGAGCAGCTCTGTGCCTTAAACCAGTTGTAATAAGTAGAGGTCCTTCTCTAATGAATAGAGTTGGGTTATTGAAGCCAAAAATCCCCAGGGCAAAATTATTTCCTCAATATTTCCACTCAACTCTGAAATAATACTACTTACAAACACATTCTTTTCTGAAATAATACTACTTACAAATACATTCTATATAGTTTGGCCACTGAGGACAGTGAAAAGGCTGAGGTTCTCAATGCCTTTTTTACGTCCGTCTTTAAAAGCCAGACCAGCTGTCCTCAGAGCACTCTACTCTCTGACCTGGAAATCTTGGATGGGGAGCGAAACAAACCCCCCATAATTCAGGAGGAAATGGCCAGGGACCTACTACTCCACCTGGACTGCCACAAGTCCATGGGGCCGGATGAGATCCACCTGAGAGTACTGAGGGAGCTGGCGGAGGAGATAGCCAAGCCGCTTTCCATCATCTATGGGTGTTCTTGGTTAACTGGAGGGGTTCCAGAAGACTGGAGACTTGCCAATGTGACTCCCATCTACAAGAAGGGTTGTAAGGAGGATCCGGGGAACTACAGGCCTGTCAGCCTGACCTCGGTGCCAGGGAAGGTTATGGAGCAGATTGTCCTGAGGGAGATCACGCGGCATTTGCAGGACAACCAGGGGATCAGGCCCAGCCAGCATGGGTTTGTGAAGGGCAGGTCCTGCTTGACCAACCTGATCTCCTTCTATGATCGAGTGACCCATCTGGTGGATGAGGGAAAGGCTGTTGATGTGGTCTACCTAGACTTCAGCAAAGCCTTTGACACTGTCTCCCACAGTATTCTCCTGGAGAAACTGGCAGCCCGTGGCTCGGGCAGGTACACTGTTTGCTGGGTAAGGAGCTGGCTGGAGGGCCGGGCCCAGAGAGTGGTGGTGAATGCAGTTAAATCCAGCTGGCAACCGGTCACGAGTGGTGTTCCCCAGGGGTCGGTGCTGGGGCCTGTCCTCTTCAATATCTTTACTGATGACCTGGATGAGGGCATTGAGAGCACCCTCAGTAAGTTTGCAGATGACACCAAGCTGTCAGGAAGTGTCGATCTGCCTGGGCGTAGAGAGGCCCTACAGAGAGATCTGGACAGGCTGGATCTCTGGGCTGAAGCCAATGGGATGAGGTTCAACAAGACCAAGTGCCGGGTCCTGCACTTTGGCCGCAACAACCCCAGGCAACACTACAGGCTTGGGGCAGAGTGGCTGGAAGGTTGTGTGGAGGAAACAGACCTGGGGGTGTTAGTCGATGCTCGGCTGAGCATGAGCCAGCAGTGTGCCCAGGTGGCCAAGAAGGCCAATGGCATCCTGGCTTGTATCAGAAATAGTGTTGCCAGTAGGAGTAGGGAAGTCATTGTCCCTGTGTACTCAGCCCTGGTGAGGCCCCACCATGAGTACTGTGTCCAGTTTTGGGCCCTTCACTGCAAGAAAGACATTGAGGCCCTGGAGCGTGTTCAGAGGAGGGCGACGAAGCTGGTGAGGGGTCTGGAGCGCAGGCCTTATGAGGAGTGGCTGAGGAAGCTGGGATTGTTCAGTCTGGAGAAGAGGAGGCTCAGGGGAGACCTTATCACTCTCTATAACTACCTGAAGGGAGGTTGTAGTGAGCTGGGGGTCAGCCTCTTCTCTCGTGTAACTAGTGACAGGACGAGGGGGAATGGCCTCAAGTTGCGCCAGGGGAGATTTAGGCTGGACATTAGGAAGTACTACTTTTCTGAAAGAGTGGTCGGGCACTGGAATGGGCTGCCCAGGGAGGTGGTTGAGTCACCGTCCCTGGAGGTGTTCAAGAAACATTTAGATATAGCGTTGAGAGACATGGTTTAGTGGGGTTATTGGTGGTAGGTGGATGGTTGGACTGGATGATCTTGTAGGTCTTTTCCAACCTTCCTAATTCTATGATTCTATGATTCTATTCTTGTCACCTCCAAGTTATCCTCCAGTGATGAACTATTGTGCTTTAACCTGACAGACAGCTAAACACTACGCATCTGTTTGCACACTCCCCTCAAAGTGGGAGGGGGAGAAGATTGGAAAGTGCAAAAACTTATGGGTTGAGATAAGAACCTGCTCTTTGGAGCTTGGACTTGTAGTTTTCAGCTGGGTAACCTTCATGAAAGTCTCCACAGATTAAACTGGGGACTTGTAGATGCTCTGTGACTGTGGCAGTAGGAATTCTTGGGGAGAATACTTATGTACATATACATACTAACACATACCATATGTCTGTGTAAGTAAACATACCCCCAAAGCTAGATTTTTGTAGCTAGATTTTTGTAGTACTGGCGTGAGGATTTGTGCATATCTAAAATAAAAAAGAATGGCAAACCCTGCAACATATTTATTACTTTCCCATCATCTCTGAAGCATCCCACATGTTGGCACTGAGTCTTCTGAAATGGCACAAAATCATTACATGCGAATTGTCTTCAGAGTAATAGAGGTAGTCAATGCAACCTTTTTGCTCCAGTTACCTGTCTGAAACATGTTCATTGATGCTTTTTCCTTCCAATATAAAGCTTTGTTTTTCTGCATTGGTAACATCCTACTGCCCCTAAACTCCTTCACTTTAGACAAACCTTACCCAGCTGGTTTGTCTGAACCTCCTTTGTCCATTACCAAAATCTTTTTCTGAACTTGTGGTTGTTCATTAAACACAGTCCTGTGGGTTATCTCTGGTATGGAATGGAGTGTCAGATGGGCCACATTTACACAGATATTGAAAAAACTGCCAATATTAATACATGATAGTATACAAACCAGAACTGTACAAACATTCCTTGAAGGTTTTTCTTTTGTAACTTGCTATACCACTTTTTGTATCAGGATCTGTACATATTTTTTTTTTATTAGTTCTGTGCTGTACGCATTACTGAACTGCTGAGTCTAACTTAGAATGTGGCCATTCTTCTAGTGCAAGATAATTTCATTAAAATAATTTATTACTTTAAATTATTATTCTTAAAACTCTGGAACACGTAATAGAATTTTAAAGCTAATATTGTTGGAGAAACTTTTGTCTTTAAGAGGAAGCAAGAAAGTTTTGCTCAAAATAAGCCCTAATAGCCCTGTAGGCACTAGCAAATCCTTTGTCGACAAAGGGCTTTTGTTTTGGGAAATCCCTGACTGTTGGAGAAGATAGCATAGTCACACAACTACTGCTGAGAAGTATTAATCTTTCCTTGTTACTTTGCAAAATAAGGTGGGTTACAGACAGAGCGTTCATACCACCGTTTGCTGGTATTTATGTCTGAGCAGGAGGAACAGGGTACATAATAATATCCATCTGTGGGTAGTTTAAGTTTGTACTGAAGTCAGTTTTTTGATGTATTTACACATTTAACATTGAAGTGTTTTTCAGACCATAGATATCTAACTGTAGTGCTTGTGAGATTAAATCATGCACTTGAGTTAAAGAGAAGAGTGCAAGAAGCATCAAAAGACAACACAGTTGATTGGATTCTAAGTGTGGTATTTCAGTGCATTTAATTGAAGATTTGTTTTTTTTTAATTCATTTCATTGGAGTCACATAGTTTAATTTATTAAAGAAAGTCAGCATTTGCATTGGAGCAAAGAACGTAGTTCCTGTGGTGACAGATAAATATCATATTTGATACTAGTTTCCTGTAAAAATTTGTGTGTGAACATATTAAGTCTTTATCTTTTGCCTTCAATACAGGAAGGAAATGCATGTTTCAGCAAATATACTTCCACATGGAAAATGAAACTTCATGAAATCAGTTATTATTTTGTTGGTTTTGTTTCAATATATATCAATTAATATACATCCAAATAAATAATCAAACTAGGTATTTTTTTCTGCTGCTAGGGCAAGCACTTCAAAAATGTAGGAATACCACAGTTTTTTGGTTGGCTGTCTCGATGTTATATGCAGGGATAATGTCACAATGCTTTTTAGACACTGAGCCTGCAAAAGAAGAGCACTTCTCTGTGAAGAGTTTTGAAAAATTACTCATTTAGGAGAGCCTGGGATGTATAATTTGTTCTTGTTCAAGACAAGTTTACTTGAATTTGTTTTCACAAGCATAATTTAAAATAAGATGTTCAAATGTCAAAATTAAATAATTTCTTTTCTGACTACTATAGCACATGAAACTCTTCAGTAAAGTTTTGCCAGAACCCCTGGGACATTTTTATTAGTACTTTTGAAACCTTTTAAAAAAGTTGGATAATCAGCAATGTGTTATATTTTAGGCTTTGTGCAGTTGGATTGCAGGGCAATCAGCTTCTATTGCTTCCCATTAGTCCCTCCCATCTCCATAACATTTCTTTGATTTCTGTGCTAGCAGTGGTGCTAGAGGACAGCTGAACTTGCTCAGGTAATGAGAACAGCTCGATCTGTTGTCAGTTAATCAGTATTTATTCAATTTTCTTAATTGTATTTTGCAGTGCATTTGAATATGGTAAAGAGGCAGGTGGGAGATCTGCGGAGGGCTTTTTTCTTTTGGAGTAGGAGTTATATGGAGGATTCTCTCCTTTCTGCAGTGACATGGTTCTGCACAATGACTTTGTGCTTCTGCCTACTATAGGTGAATAGTTTTGTTCTTGAGTAGCTTTTAACAAAGTCTAACAAATAAATGACATACAGTTTCAGGACTGATCTGAAGAAATTGATCAAGAATGAGGGGCAAGGCATCAGCTAATAGCAGTAAGGATGTATAATGTCCTGTGTCGGGGAACAGTTTGGCACTTCTCCATTCTTGAAAGAGAGAAAGCCCAACCTGGTTGTTTTTTTGTTTTTTGTTTTTTTGTTTTTCCCAAAATAAGAAATAAGCAAGTACTGGATTCTGATATTCTCATTATTTAAAGCAATATTGGATCAATTGGATTCAATCCAAAATTGGATCAATTTCATGGGCTTGACCGAACATCCATACAGTTAAATAACTGCACGTGTTCCTTTGTGTTTGTTGTCACTTGGAAAATAATATTCTAATCTGTTAAAATATAGATTGCCTTGCCAGTGTGATTGTTAGAAGGACTGTTTAGTGTTTGGAGCAGTGCAGGCTGTTAGTTTCCATGGTGTAATCCAGTTAAGCAATCATTTCCTGGGAAGTTTCCAGAGTTGCTGAGTCAGTAGTCTGGCTCACTACCAGGAAAAACTAATTTATCTTTCTAACAAAGCAGGCACACCAGCTGAAAAAGAAGGTGCTTTGTTTAAGAGATTCTTGCTTTTACAGTGAAAATAGTGTAGTTCCCGTTTTCCTTCTCTTTTAGGAACTTCAAATTATGGCATCTGCCTGATGCTGGAAGTGGTGGAAATTAAAGTTAAGGGATGTTGAAAGGAGTTTTGGAAGGTATTGGGAAGAGAAGCTCATGATTTCTAAATGTGGATGGTCCTCCTAACTGGTCAGTCCCTGGGGTTGTGGAGTGACCTGTGTGTTTTGTTGTTGTCTACGACAATGTACTAAGGCTTCCCTTCCGTCTGCACCTCCGCGTGCAGGGGCATATGGGACACATACACGGTATGTAGCGCCGAAATGCCAATTTAATGCTGCGCAACAAGGCTACTTATACCCGTACACGCGACCGCCCCGTGTACCCATGACCCCCCCCCTGCTCCTCCCAGGTGCTCGCAGGCACCACCTGCCGTGACTCCCCGATTCCTCCCTTGGTGCTCGCAGGCACCACCCATCCCATTTAACCCCACATTTTGTGCCACCCAACTTGCCTGCCCTTCCTACCTCACGGACGCGGGTGTTCGTGTTGTCTCTGGTTGGAAGAGGAAAGAGTACCAGTCCATCAGATCAGGCCGGTAAGGGAAGAGATTACCTCTCTCTGTTATCATTCTAGAGCCTAAAGCTAGTCTCAGTACATTTCAGCAGCACTCGTGAAGTTTCCAAAACCTGCTAGCAATTTGGTGGGTAAAGCTGAGCCAAACCAGCATTCTGAAGTTCTTTGAGGAAATATTTTAGCAATATTCAATTGCCAAAATAATTTTTCATTCAACAATAATGTCGAAAACAAAAGGCCAAGGATGACAATGCAAAGTAGATTTAATTTACGTAGATGTTATTAGATGGTGGTTTTAGCAAGATTATGTTAGGAGACATTTGGATTGTTTATACTTCAAACAACAGTAAGATTGTCAAGAAATTGCTCTAGCAGCAAGAACAGTAAGCTGAAATATTAATTTGTTGCAATGACTTAAAAGCAAACAACATAACTTTTTCCCCTTAGAAATTTTTACTCCTCTCCATCTGTTCTTTTCCATGAAAATACATTTTAAGAGAACCGTGTTACCACACATTAAAATTTTACCAAATGTCCATTTGAAGACAAAGACATCAAATTTTGTGACTAATACCTTACCTAGCTGTGTTGAGTTTATGTGGCAAGGTGTTTGTAGTGTCACTGGGGGAACTACCAGGGTGGGTTTTGTGAGATTAGGATTAAGACAAATTTTTGAAAGATTACTTTCTTCAAAAATAACATACTTCCATAAAAAATGTAGTATGTCAGACAGGACAACAGTTCTCGTCTTGTGCATTGTAGATAACATTCCAAGATGTCTGACTGTGGCATGGGGTTGAGGATGAGTGACTGTTATAAGGCACTGCACTAAGACTGATGTGGCATCAGTCAGGGCCAAAACTGTCCCTATTTGTCCTTAGACTGAGAAGATTGAGATAGTATTTCTGGCACCTCTTGTGGGCCATGTCCTATCCACAAGTAGTAAGGGCTGCTGTTTGCAGGTGGCATGTTCAAGCTGAGCAATGCAGGATGTGCTGTGCAAGTAGGCCCACTGTTTCCTTCCTGCTGGGCTTATGCCTCCCTTCCCAAAGCCCTATTCATGCTGCCTTCATAAGACAGTGCAATCTGCCTTGAAAGTGTTAGGCAAACAATATTACTAACTGATCAATATTAAATAATTTTAATCCTAAACTGAAGTTAGTTTTTTCATATGCATAGGTGTTTTACAGAGCCTAGAGATGTAAAGCTCAGGAAGGAAGTAAACATATAACATCAAAGCACATTATCTACATTACATCTACACTACATTATCTGTTATTTTATGTGGTGAAGAAAAGACAGATGCTTTCCTACATTTGTTTCAAACTAGCTTGTTTATGGTGAATATATGTACGTGGCTCATACGATGAATTTTGCATACTTCTTAATTGACAGGCCTGTGTTTATACACTGAGTAAGTGTGAAGCTGGCATTGTTGTCAGTTAGTAGGGAAGAATGTTCAGCAAATCCATTGCATATGCTTCTTTGGAAACAGATAGTTATGCAATATAACCAAGAGAGAAAAATTGGTCTTTTCAGTAAGAACCCATCTGGTTTTTGGAAGAAATATCTTTCTGTTCCTATAGCAAATACACTGTGAAGGCAAGGCTAGAACTCCTCAGGTGTATCTACCACCAAAATGACCTACAGATCTCCCCTTGCTCCAAGATTCTCAGACAGAAGCTTACAGAAATGGACTTTTATGTTTTGGTGAGCAGGAAAAAATAATTGGTCTCTCTATGGATGCCGGCTTTCCTGTAACATTATTAGTTTGAAGCAAAATAGTTTTCCAAGTTAGGCCAATCTAAGGTTTCAGCTACTGCAGCCTTTGACCAGTGGAGTCCAAGTAGAGGATGACTCATTTTCTAGCCTTCAGTTACCTTAATATTTGTGGATGGCAGCAAGATGCTGAGTTTTAATAGATCAAGCTCCCTCTTGTCACTGTATTTTTCTTTTCCGTGTTAACTGTGGGTGTAGTTTGTTTCTCAAGGGCAGTTCTTAGGAGTAGGCAGTTTTCTGAGTCCATAAGTTTCTAGGTTATTTACCATATTTACATCTAAATGAATTTAGCAGAAAAATAAGGTAACTCATTTCTTTCAGGAATTCTTTGGATTCTATTCCTTAGACACAGTGTGTTTCAATTCATGTGTATTTATAGAGAGAAATCTAAATACTTATTCTGATCTATAGTGAATAACCTGAATGTGGTAAGGTTAGCAATAGCAAAAATTATAAATGAAGGTGATGGAAGATACTGATCTGCTTTCTGTCAAAAACCTGCATGTGCATAGATCAAGATAACAATTTCCTTGATGTTTGTACAAAAGTACAGTTTTTCAAAGTTAGCTTTGTATAAAATAGGAAATAGGAGAGGGGTTAAAAAATAGTGCTTGTTTTACTCAGAACACAAAATGCTTTTCTGAGAAATTTTTAGTAAATATTTTCATTTTGATAAAAATCTATTTTTAAATTAAAAAAAAAAAAACACACACAGGTTTTATCCACATTGTGAAATGTATGACACTAGTGTTAACAAACATATTCTTTGATACCATTTTAATTTTTTAAAAGCAATCTCAGACAGGGGTATGTTGCATATTCTATTAGTGTTTAAAAGCAATATAACTGCTTTTTATGACAGATTACTTGATATTCTTGAGGCATGTGTAGGATATTCTATTAAAAATGAATAAATCATTACTTTTTCAAATGTCATTTTATATATTTCACAGCAAAAAACACCATCAGAATCATTCACTGGGCGAGAGAAGAGATCAAATTCACAATCCTACATTGGACGACCTATTCAGCTTGACAAGATCCTACTTTCTAAGGTTAAAGTGCCTCACACTTTTGTCATCCACTCTTACACACGGCCAACAGTTTGCCAGTACTGTAAGAAGCTTCTCAAAGGGCTTTTTAGACAGGGTTTGCAGTGTAAAGGTAAGTAAACTTCCCTTAGGTATGTAAAAGCTAACCACAGTAAAATTAGTAAATTAACATTTGAGTGACTGATATGTAGCTTTACTCAGGATTTCTTCACCAAAGTATCCATATGTAGTCACATGAGCAATTACATTGGATTAAGCTGGGATCAGAATTAGATTAGTTCTACAAGAGCTGCCTGCATTCTATTTATTATTGCTCAGTGGTATAGCTGAGGTACCTCACATCGTTGTCACTCAGGTGTAGATTATTTTATGTTTGTCACTGAGTGATTGTGTGCTCGTAGGCAGTTACAGAAGAATAGTTAACATGTAGCACCATATTCTTAATCTTCATTATTGTCAATCTGCTAGTTTTTATGCTTGAATTGAAACATGCACATTAGTCTCAGCAGTTAAAGGTTGGGGGGGAATTGTAATGGAAGTAAAACAATATGATCTTATATGAGAATTAAAAAAAAAAATTCTTTTTCAATGAATTCTGACTAATATCCTCTCAAGACTCATGTAATTGTACCTTAGCAGATGCCAAAGTAAATCTGGCCATTTGGAATGTAGCCTAGACTACTGGCTCACCTTAACCAACTAGAGTGCCCATAAATACTTTGGGTTGCTTCCTTGAAGTAATACCCCACAAAAATTCAGAGTTGCATTCAATTAAGTAATTCTGATGTGATTTAACTCTAGCAAAATCTCTATAAAAATATCACCTGTTTCTGTTCATTTTGAATCTCAGTTACAAGCATATATTAACCTGATTTAAAAAAAAATTGCCTACAGTTTAGCACTGCAGTACCTCAGTTGGCTTTTGAATCAATCTGAAGTTAAATAATTACAAGGATATAGGCATCCCTAGTATATTTCTTCCTTACTGACTTTGCTTTTCCAGCTCTGTTAATAAATTACAGCTCTTAGTTTAAGTACAATGTGTTCCATAAGCCAAAATAAAACAATTGAAATGACATCTAATAAAGTGCCATTTGCAGATGTGAAGAAAGTAAAAGTAGACAGTAGTAAAAATATCTGGAAATGAGGTAGATATGGAAGGAGCCCTCCACTTACAGCTGTCTAGAAATTGCTTGGTGATGCAAAGAGCAAGTATCTCTCATGTAAAATTGCTAGATAAGGTTCTGCTGCTTCAGTTTTCTTTGGTATTTGATATGTAGTCAAACATCTAAGCTGTAGTGGATATGCTGCAGCCTGATCTGCTTTTTGTACTGGAAAAGCAGGTCTAGTTTTTCAGCCAAGTGCACAGGTCTCCAGCTTGCTCCCCAGTGTCAGTGTAGCACACACTTGGTGCAGTGAAGGCCTCCTCCCACTGTAGTAAGCACTGCTTTCCTTCTCTGTGGGAAGCTGTTGGTGTGTTCATCCTGTTGGCCGTACTGGCAATTGGCATCTGGCCAGGCTACTGCTCTCTGATTATGTTAACTTTGTGCTAGTGGAATGATTGATCTTGACAGTTATAGGTTGGATAGCAGGAAGAAAATGAAACTGTGGCAATTAAAAAGAGAAATAATTATATCGTGTTCCTTTTCTCTTGCCAGACTGTAGGTTCAATTGTCACAAACGCTGTGCACCTAAAGTACCAAATAACTGCCTGGGGGAAGTTGCCATTAATGGAGGTAAGTTACCTTAACAATTGTTTCTGTCATCATTTAAACCACCAGTTAGGTAACAGGGAAGTGTAAAACCTGTATGTACCAAGACAAGTTTTTCCACTGCTTGAGAGTAGCCTTTCCTCTGAAATATTTCTGTTGTGTATTCAAGATGAAGTGTGGGGGGAACCCTATTAACAGTTCATACATTATCATCTTGGAGCATGTATCTTCAAAATACACAGCGCTGAAAGGCAGGCTCAGCCATGCCATGGAGGTGTCTTCAGCAGCAAAACTTCTGGGTGATCATTGATCACAGAATGCTAAAGTAGATTGAAAAGCCAGATGCATGAGAAGTAGGCTTTCGCCTGGTAGATAAAAACACAAATTGATTTTTAATTTGGGAAGGGAAGAATTGTTTGTTTTAGGATAATCTTCCAGAGAAGAAACTGTATACTGGGAGAAGTGGGAAGGCTAGTTGAGATAAAACTAATTGTATCAGTTGCCAGAATTGAAAACTTGATTATCTGCAGAATTTCCTATACATGTGCTGTCGGTTTTGTGTCAAGTATAGAAATGTATGGCTAGGCTTGACAGACAGTAGTGGAGAAAAAAAGGGTAGTTGTAGATGAGTTGTTGATTGCCTTGAAAATATCACTTTTATATGTGATAAAGGAATGAGAAGCATGGTAAAGTGTTCAGTGTCTAATGCATATTACCATATTGTCAGCCTATACTGCATCATTGAGTACTGTGTTCAGTTTTGGGCCCCTCACTGCGAGAAAGACATTGAGGCCCTGGAGCGTGTTCAGAGGAGAGCGACAAAGCTGGTGAGGGGTCTGGAGCACAGGCCTTATGAGGAGTGGCTGAGGGAACTGGGATTGTTCAGTCTGGAGAAGAGGGGGCTCAAGGGAGACCTTATCACTCTCTATAACTACCTGAAGGGAGGTTGTAGTGAGCTGGGGGTCAGCCTCTTCTCTCATGTAACTAGTGATAGGACTAGAGGGAATGGCCTCAAGTTGCACCAGGGGAGATTCAGGCTGGATGCTAGGAAATACTACTTTTCTGAAAGAGTTGTCGGGCGCTGGAATGGGCTGCCCAGGGAGGTGGTTGAGTCACTGACCCTGGAGGTGTTCAAGGAACGTTTAGATGTTGTGTTGAGGGACATGGTGATAGGTGGGCGGTTGAACTGGATGATCTTGTAGGTCTTTTCCAACCTTGGAGACTCTATGATCTGAGGTTAAGAAAGTATTACTTTATTAGATATCCTTTTTCAAACTTTTAATCAGTGATTTTCTTCATTGAAAAGATACCAAGAATTTACAAAATCAAAAGTGTTAAGTAATTTTTCATAGTAGTGTGACTGTATTACTACAAAGCTTTTCTGTTTAATGGCAATTAACATAGGCAAAGACATTTTAGATGCTGAATATCCTGATTTTTGTGAAGGTTGATGTGGTACTCCTAGTATACCCTTATGCATCTTCCAATCTTGTATATATCTTCCTTTTTTAACTTTGCAAATAGTTGTGAACAGAGATTTGCAGAGTCAGAGAAAGTCACTAAGTCTGCTTATAGATTATAAAATTCATACTGCACACATTTTAGGTGCGATTCTAGAGGGCAGTGCAAAAGTGTTAAGAGAAAGCAAAAAGCAAGACATTTCTGGACAGCCAGACTAAATGAACAAAATTTGCATTTGTTTCTGTGTCACTCATTTGATTTCCCACTCTTAGTCTCAGGCAGCTGTACTTCATTACTTCAACACAATCTTTATCCCCTCCATGCCTTTGCCTGACAAGTAACACACTGCTTTTTGTTTGCTTGCCTCCTACCATGAATCTGAGGCAAACTGACGAGAAGTAATGGTTTCTCCAAGGAAAAGCTGAGTGAGGAAAGCTTGTACAAAGCCATTTGGGGTGAGAGTGCTTATTCCATGCAGTATTTTAGAAAGTGTTAAACTTCTTTTTGTGCAACTCTGCAGAATTAGTTCTTAGGTACTTGGAGCTCTCCATCTTAAAATTTCTAGAACTTGGCTTTTTCCCACCAGACAATATCCATAAAACAGTGTCCAAAACATCATATTATAACTCTTAATTTTGTGCCTAGATGACTCACATGTGGTCCTTAGACTTTTCATAGGCAGTTCCATCTGGTATCTCATTTCTATTCTTACAGAAATTTGGTTCACATTAATTTCCATCTTAATAAATAAAATACAGTATCTACCACTCTGTCCATCTGCTGTGTGATGCATCTTCCCCAAAATAGTAAGTGAAGGAAGAGCTGAAGCAATAAAATTCCAAGTATGGTCTCATTAATATACACATTAAACACTAAATGAGGGAGGATATTTTTAACTGGCTGTGGGTTTATTAAAAATAGAGATAAAAGCCATGTTGTATGAATAGCAAAAAGAGAGTCCTGAACTGTGAAGTATCATTCATGACTGGATGACTGTTTCAGCTAGAAATGAAGTATAATGCATCTCTTAGTCATACATCAGTAACTTATATCTAAATATTTGAAGACTACTGCGCATGGAAACAAATGTTTCAGCCATGCACTTCCAGTTCTATTAGAATACCATCAATTAAAAACATTTTTCCAGCAGCCATCTCAATGTTCTTATTGTTTTGGAGCATCCTCTTTGTTGACTGTCAAGAGTTTTCCTCCAGAAAATTTGGTGAAAATTTCCCAATGACAACATTTGATGTCTTCTATGTGATTTGACCTTGCATCAAGTTGCTGTCCGTGGGTCTTTGAGTGGGTCCTGAAACAGTGCAAACTACCCAGAAAAACTGATGCTTTTATATCTGACCAAATTTATAATTTTGACCTTTTTTGCTGTTTTTTCTTTCATTGTTGGTTTTTGTGGGTTTTTTTTTTTGTAATGAAGCCTTTAGCTAAGTAATTTTTTTCTCCTTTACATTGGCAAGCAGCGCTACATTAAAAAGTTGTTTCTTTGATCTTGCCTATGCATATCTAATAAAAATTAGAAAGTTAAACATTTTTTTGAATATAAACTTAAATAGTTTGTTTATACTGCTTATACTATGCACTGTGAGTTAAAGCTTAAAACATCATAGTTCTTTTTCAGTACTATATTACATAGAACTATTTTATATTAATTAAATATTTCCTTCTTCAAGGCAGGGAATTTATCTCATTAGAATGGATTACTGTGCCATATTGTGCAACCTTCAATGGGGAGCACAAGTGCAAAGGAAATATATTTTTTTGCGCAAATAAATCATTCACATTATAAATAATCATCTTGGGAGTTATTTCAATAGTTCATCATTATGTCATCATCATAGTACAAAATTTTTTTTTTGAAGTTTCTGCTCTTCTAGCATCAGTTTGCAGCTGTAGCCTGCCAACAGCCATCAAGTCAGTACATGACATTCAAGCTGCATGGAAAATCTCTCAGATCTCAGAAACAAAACTCATGGGTATAGACTGTTTGAATAGAAATCTAGGGATAAGAAATTCTGCCTTGATTTCATCAGTTTTTTAGTAGAAAGTTGTAATTCTGAGAATACTCCAGTTTAATACGTTTCCAGTTTTCTGCAGTGATTTTCCAAATGACTGGTTAAAGACCACCTTCACCATTACACACTGGATACATAGAGACTCAGGCAGTAGAATTCCAAAGAGAAGCTGATTTTTCCTGAAGCTCAAAATATGTTAGGATGTTGTGGTTGGAGTATTGTATGTTTTCAGATAATGATTCGAGAAATAATATTCCAGATCTCCTTAGTCCTGGGGCTGAGTCTGATGTGGTTATGGAAGAAGGGAGTGACGACAATGACAGTGAAAGAAACAGCAGTTTTATAGATGACATGGAAGAATCTATAGCTCATGATTCTGAGATATCAATGACGGGATGCCATAGTGACAATGGGGAAATGCAGGATCCTGATCCAGATCATGACGAGTCTAACAGGATGATCAGGTGAACCTTCTATCTTCTTTTGTATTTATTTGTTATATCATGCCTAAGACTCAAAGGGAAATCTAAATGGACCATATCCTCACTCATTCAGGATGAAGATAGTTAGTGATAAGTGATGGTTCCGAAATTATGATGAGATTATTTCATGCACTAGGACTTTAAAAGGACTTTAAACATTGCTGTCAAGTTGAAACTTCATTTGAAAAACTGTATTTTTTACAGATATGCTCCTTTTTTTGTGAAACTTCATTTGTAAATGAGCAATAGAGAATAATTCTTAAAATTCATTTATTTTCCCAAGCATTTTTCCCGACTGGAAGTTAAATGCTTGGCTATATAGATGAGAGCCAAACAAAACAAAACAAAACAAAAAAACATGTAATTGATAATGATATAATTGGCTTGAGGTGTATTTTTTGCATTTTTAGATATCTTTAGAAAGAAGGAATGCTTAATAAACTGGGAATTTCAAGAAAATTACAAAGTAAATTAGTGTTTTGAAATGACCAGTCGGAGGGAAAATGGGAATTGAATTGTGCAATTTACTTAGAAATGTTTAAAGGTGAGAAAAAAATCACTATTCGCTTCTTAGTACTGCAGAGTAGTAGAGAAAAAAAGTAGAGATTGATTATGAGTGAACCAAAAACGTATTAAGGTCTTTTCAGCTCTCATTGTTTTGAGGCTAGGATTCTTTACTTTGAAGAGAAATTGTAGGATATTTTTTCTTCATGGATGCCAGTTTAATCTGCAGTTCCTCTTATTTTGCATACTAGGAGTCTTTTCCTGAAGCATGTTCCCCTAAATTCTCCTTCACTGACACAAACATTTTGCACTAATTGAAAGCAGTCCATTTCAGCAGTATACAATTTTACTATCAGCAGCAGTGAACTGTTACTCCTACGGTCATATTCTTCTGCATAGCCACTTGTATACAGACACGTTGTATCATTACAGTATAAGCATATGCTTATATCACAAAGTCAGTGCTGTAATATCATCTTATATGTCTAAGTCATATTACATGGACAGTATAGTGAGTTCTTTAAAATGTAGATATTGAATTATAAATAATTACAAAACGGATAACCCAGTTACTTCTTTTACTTAGTTGAGGGGCATCCTTGTATTTCCAGTAATACCGTCCACTAATTACATAAGTCACAGTGGGCCAATGTGTGAGCCAAAGTCGATGGTTTGTCCGGGTTCCAGGAAATCCAGAACGATCACATATTTCCTATCCCAAAAGACAGTGCATATCATATTACCCTCTGAGGACTGCATCAAACTTTTTCTTTGATGGGAAATTCACATGTTGCCATTCCACAGGCTGCCATTTTTACTTTGGCTTACAGTGGTGACACCAGTCATCAGTAATGATGTGATCCAGGAAACTGTCACCTTCAGCCTTGAATTGATTCAGTAGATCCTGACAAACTTGCATAGGGTATTCTTTCTGTGTAAGCATTCACAGGACCCACCTGGCACAAACTTTGTGATATTCCAACATTGTTACCATTGTTTCCAACACATTGAAGCTGATATTCAGCTCTGTATACAGTTCCCTGGATATAATCTGCCAATTTGCGTGGATGAGCTGATCAAGACGCTCTTCATATTGTGGTGTGGCAGCTGTACGTGGTCGTCAAGAATGTGACTTGTTTCTCATGTTGCTGTTGCCACTGCTGAAATGCACTACTCCCCATCTCACTGTGCTCACATCCACTGTTTGGTCTCCATAAATATTCAGCAAACACTGATGAAAGTCAATGGGTGTCATTTTTTCCACACAGAGGAATTCAGTTCCACACCTTTTCTTCATCCATACTTCCATGTCAGATACCATTTTGTCAGGATGCCCCTCTGCTGCCATCTGTCATATGGCAACAAAATGTAATGGAATATTGGTGGGAAGGTGCCATATTAACACCATCCTCCTCTGATGTTGTGCTCCAACATAATAAAATAAGAGGCATTACTTCCAGAGCAGCCCTCGTGTTTGTAAGAGTAGTTGTCATGTTCATGAATTATTTTTAAGTGATCTATAAAAGGAAAATAAAAAAGGAAACTTCTTTGTCAGTCAAGAATATTTATTATAGGAGCTGCAGCCCGTTTGATCACAGCATGAACTCTCAGTGCTCTGTTTTCATGTAGGATGCAGAATCTCAAGATCAAGTTCTGTCAGAAATGACTAAGCATTTAGGCTGAGGATTGAAGCAGGTGATGAAGCAGATGATTCTATTATGCAGAGTCTGCTCTAGGAATGGTTAACTCCATTTGGCTTTGCTACTTCATAAACTTCTCCAATGAGATATTCCATGTTTTATCTGATTGTGCTATCAGGCATACTGTCATGTTCCCATGACTTCCTGAGTTACTGTGCTGAGCACTGGAAGTTTTCAGCATGCATACCCAAGTACAGGGCAGCGAGACTTTGCTTAAAGTCTTTGAGGATAAATTGCAATATCCTAAACCTCCTTCTCTGTGAGGTTCCTGGAGATCGTCTTCTATACTCTGCCAGTGTACACACAGCTAGTTGGCATTTTCTACTGTAAACCATCATAAACCCACTGTGTGTGTGAACCCAAGATCACAAGACTGTAATCTGATGGACAATGCTTACCTAGCTTATGAGAGATCCAAGGATCAAGTGATGCTCTGAATCATGCGTAGCACAGGCTTGAGCTATTTCTCCCACACCCTAGTTGAGGTTGTAGTCATTTGCCCATCATCTTGGCTCAACTTGGGGAATATTTTGTGTATGTCATATAAGTAAACTTTCTGTTGGTCTCTGCCTTTTTCCTGTTGTAGCATTACAGCTTTTTTTCCTTTGTACTCTCAAGATACTTGGACTGACATAACAAAATAGTGTCCAGTCCAGGTCTGTTAGTGGCAATAAATGTAAATGTGCATATAAAAGAAGTTATTTTCTATTTGTCTAAAATTGTCCACTTTTAAAAAGGCTTTATTGATTTATTCTTAAGCCCTTCAACCAGCAACAATATTCCATTAATGAGAGTGGTACAGTCTGTGAAGCACACGAAAAGGAGAAGTAGCACAGTAATGAAGGAAGGTTGGATGGTTCACTATACCAGCAAGGACACACTGGTAAGAAATGTTAAGGAAGACCCTACTCTACATGCTATATAACAGTTCTGAATTCAAATCCTAGTAGTACTTTAATAATTTAAAGTTACTCACAATATAGCATTTTTACAGTATTTGCATTTCCTGTGGTCCTAAATCCCTGGAAGAGCTTGTAAGAAAGTTATTCCACCATACCAGGAGACACTTAAAACTCACAGTAGTATCTGAATCTGTCAGTTGCACTATCACAGGCCAAATGTGAAGACATTCTGAAGGAAGTAAAAAATATTAACAGCTTAGAGGTTCTGGGAGGTATCTTTACCTTCCAGCTGCTGTCTCCTAGATATATTACTTTTAGGTGAGTTTAGACTTTTGTAAAATAAATGTACCAATTTAAAAAAAAAGTTA
The DNA here is from genome assembly GCF_002078875.1 of Numida meleagris. Taxonomy (NCBI): domain Eukaryota; kingdom Metazoa; phylum Chordata; class Aves; order Galliformes; family Numididae; genus Numida; species Numida meleagris. Next base: position 34,771,758 of record NC_034414.1, on the reverse strand, counting down.
TTTTCATTTAGACCTGCAAAAATAGGAATCAGAGTGTCAGTATGTGCACTTCTAAAGTGAGATACTACCAATAGAAAAAGAAAGTTGATTTATTTTATAAACGCAACTGCAGCAAATTATGCTGAGTGTAACCTAGAGATTATGGTGACATGTTAAACTTTCAAAACTTGGGCTAGTTGAACAGAGCTACATTATTACACTAAAAGGTGAACTTACAAAACTTTAACTCAAACATATAGTCCTCATAAAATTCTTGTAATAGCAAATGAAAATTTATCCTTCCCAATTCATCCATTCCGATGAAAACAAAGTTCTGGAAATGGTGAATTTGAGAAATGAGCATTTCTTTAATTTTCTTGAAAACTGGTAGAAAGATTTTTCCCTTATTTTTCTTTGCAGAGGAAGCGACATTACTGGAGACTAGACAGCAAATGTATCACTCTTTTTCAAAATGATACTGGAAGCAAATATTATAAAGTAAGGAATATTTTTTGATTTCTTTTTCTGCTATCAAAACGTAATAACTGGAGTGAATAGCTGAATAAATAAATAGTGAAACTGCATTAGTGGTATAACTTGGAACTATGTTTGTTTTCATTACCTAACTTGCATATATGGGTATTGCATTTTCACAAGCGTCAGATCAGAAAAGTGTCAACTAACAATGACTGGTAAAATACATGTTATGCAAATGAAAGATTTTTGTATGGAAAATTCACTACCAGTGACAAATTTTGCCAAGAAACTCATCTGACATACTGTTGTTCATTATATAAATTCTTTCCAAACAATATAGGTTGTACGTATTATTTTAATTCTGTCCTTTGGACATTATGTTGTGATTTCAATTGTAAAACATTATTTTAATGCTAATTACCTTTTACCCGAAGCAGTTAAACTCCTTACAATAATGGAAAATATTTCTTTCATGTGGCTTCCTCTCAGAGGAAGTTAGTGAAATGTGCCCTTGAGTCTTATTAAGATGAAACAACCATGTTCATGCCTACGTGAAATGTGGGTTTGGAATCTTAATGTTAAATATATATTTATTATGCTTTTATTTACAGAGTTATTTGCAAGTAAGTCTGCAAGTAAAATAATTAAATTTCTGCTTGGTCTTGGAAAAAAAACATTTGTTATTTTACTATCAATAGGCCTCTGTGTCGAGGAGTTCCAGGTTACAAGAGCCTTTTTGTTTGTACAAGAAACACGTAGATAAAAGCAACAGCTAATATTATAAATTAGTTAAATAAAATTCATGTCTTAGTTTTATATGTTGATAATCTTTACACAGAAAATAATTTTTTCATTTTAGGAAATCCCATTGTCTGAAATTTTCTCTCTGGAACCTGCAAAAACTTTCACTTTACTGCCTCAAGGAGCCAATCCTCATTGTTTTGAAATAAGCACAGCAAATATAGTCTATTATGTTGGAGAAAACATAGAAAACCTCTCAAGTGTTCAATTGAATAACGGTGTTCTCACTAGCGGTATTGGCATTGATGTGGCAAGAATGTGGGAGATGGCAATACAGCACGCCCTGATGCCCGTCATCCCTAAAGGGGCATCAATGGGGTCGGGACCCAGCCTACACAGTAAGTTTATTTATTTCCTCCCTTTTAGATAAATACAGTCATTAACAAACGGCATGGCTCAATCTTCTGCACAGAAATATTGCACAACTAGTAAAGGCTTATCAACTGTCTGTGTATTTTAAAAGCCACAATTTTTCATTCATGTGTTTCCAGTTTATACTAGGTCATCTGTGTTAATATACTGTGTGAAAATTTGATTGTGAGCAAATAGTTGTTTTACTCATATTTGTGTTGCTGGCATGAATGATAGCTTCCTTGCGAAGTGGCATGAAGTTTCTGAGCTCCAGTTGGGAGCTGATAGATGTTTCCCATCATTACTGTAATTTATATTTCTAGATATGTGCAGAAGCATCCATTCACTCTTTAGGTCATTGCAGCACAGATTATATGCTTCTTTTCATCACATTTGTTTGTACAACTGCCACAAACATTGTCCCATGCTGAGATGAAATTAACTCATGTGAAAAACAGCTGTTATGTTCACAAGAAGGCATGGATGTTACTCAGAACCAAAAGGACTGAATATATCTTTGCCTCCAATTTATATACCTTTGGGCAATTCCCTACCAAAGCTAGAACATTATGTAAATAAACATGAAAATGGTTTAAATTTTGCTGAGGTACTGATAACAAAGTAGCACAGACCAAAAAATTTGCCACTACTAAGCATGTGCTGCTGTGGTTGCTTTGCTAATTGTACTTAGCCTACTCAGTGTAAAGCAAATTCAGATATGTCTGCACAAACTGGATTAGACCTTGTGTTGCAACATAGATGTGCTTTAGCACTTGACATCTGGATGCTATTAATGCAGTGTGAAATACTAATGAGACAGCAAGCTCTTCAGGAACTAAGTAATACAACAGACTGTGGCATACATCTCCAGGCACAAAAGCTCACATATCAGAATAGATCATCTCTGTCTTTTTTTCTCGACTATGTTCCTACATAAAATATTGTCAAATTCTGGATGTCATTTCAGTCATGTTATTTGCCTAGTGCCCCTGGTTTGAGCCCAATGTAGCTAAGCATATCAACTAAAATGCTGGACTGGGAATTACAGCTCTCTGCCTCCTAAGAAGTTTAAAATTTTGTTTTGTTAATTCGTACTTCTCTGGGCACCCTATGCCAGTACCTCACCACTCTTCTAACGAAGAATTCCTTTCTAATATCTGATCTAAATCTATCCTCTTCTAATTGAAAGCCATTACCCCTTGTCCTATCACTACACTCCGTGATACAGAGTCTCTCTCCAGCTTTCTTGTAGGCCCCCTTTAAAGGGCCACCTTGATGTTTTCTTTAATGCAAACAGAAAGTAGCAAATACATTTGAAAACAAATTAGCAATGCTAAAGGTCCTGTATGAAACCAAAACATCCCATTCCCAAACAAATATATTCCTAAGGACAGGACAAGAGAATAAGTCATTTTGAGCAGAAGTTACTTGTGCTACTTTGTCCTGCTAGAAGAAATGGAGATGGTAGTAGTGAGTTTATGCAGTGTTTAGTACAGGCTTTATAGAATACAACACTGATTTCAATGAGGTTGAAATCCATGCTAAAAAAAAATGAAAAGCTTGAGCAGGATTCTAAGCAGAGGTAGGAGACAGAGGCATCAGTTGCTTCAAAGAAACCCCCCAAAATGACTTCTTTGTGTAGTGCAGTCAGCAGTAAACATATTCTCCAGTTTTACTGGTAACATCCTAAGCTTTGAATTATTAGAAGTTGCTTCTCGTAATTGTCATATTAAAGCATAAGTGCAAGTTTTTATTTCCATTGTGTTTTAATAATGTCTCTTCAGCCAGTTGAAATGTCTATTACTTTTAACAGTACACATAGCAATATGAATAAGTATTATCCTTTGTCTGAATAGCATCATAGAATGACTTAGGATTGAAGGGACCTTAAGGATCATCTAATTCAATACACTGATTGAAGTATACTAAATGGAAACAGTTTTTCCTGGTTGCTGTTATGTTACTTGCAAAAGATAAAAAGCCCCAAAATGGAATGGAATAAAGCAGTAAGAAGCTTATAAATGGGAAATATAAGATCCCACTATAAAATCTGGTAATGAAGTGCATAATTCTGTTCTTTCCCATATACTACAAAAGTCTATTGTTGAAGCCACACATTTGTGAGGTGGTGTAACTTTATTTTGTCTGGTAGATGAACAAGATGACCTAATTGGTCCAATTTCTACAGTTATCAGAAGATACTGATGTCATGTAAGTGTCATTTGTTATTATTATATGTTTGAACTAAAAGCACAGCAGTCTGAAGTATATTTTACTTTCTTCCCCAGGGGATATATCCATCAGTATTTCTGTGTCAAACTGCCAAGTTCAAGAAAATGTGGTAAGTGTTCTCTGAATGCTTGTGCTAGACATGATATGATTAAGCTTGTGAAGTCATTGATCTGTTTTGCAAAGAGCAATATTAGAGAAGAGTTCCAATCAGCCATTTTTTTCTACTTACACTGTACAAATTAACAAACAATTAGCGTTATTAACTTTTGGAAAAAGTCAATTTCATGGCATCTTTTCCTTGAGACACAAGAATTACATATGTGTAATGTAGCTTAACACAGAATTTAACAACTTATCCTTGCAGGTTATTATTTACCTGAAGGAAAGCGAGCAGAAGTCATTAATACATGGCATTTCTGTTAAACTTAGTGAGGCTGTCACAAGCCTTTTTTTGTCATCACTGAGACATCAGATATTTTTTGTTGTACTAAGATGAGATTGCAATTGCAGTTGTTGATTCTTTTAAGAAAACTCACATGAATGTTCTGTCAGATGTGTTTTGAAATGTATTATAGAATATGCATGCAGATCAAATACAAATTTTGTTTCCATATTTTAGAGATTAATGTTTGCTCTGTTTATATAAACAGGATATCAGCACTGTATACCAGATCTTCCCAGATGAGGTTTTGGGATCAGGACAGTTTGGAATTGTTTATGGAGGTAAGTTTCTGGTGAGTTGTACAGTTATTGCTTAAGGCTGAAGAAATTCAGCAAACATTAAAGTATTTGGACTGTGAAATGCTTTATTACAGAAATCAGCTACCCAGCGTTTAACATAAGTAATATTCATTAAAGATGGACACTACTTAGTGTTGACAAGGTCTTGTTTACTTTGAAGTTTCCTACCAATAATGGGTCAGTATACTAAATAACTCTAGTAGCTATAACCTGTAGTAATGCTGACCCCAAAGTACAGAAAACTGTTCTCTTTGAGAGAATGGATATATATTTCTTATATAATGAAAGAAAGGGAAAAAAGTTCTTTGACCTTAATATTTGTTTGCATTATTTCTTTCTTTCATGCTCTGTTTTTTCTTCCATTTTTTCCACATTTTTTCAGCATTTTTGAGGAGGGTGTTTAGGTACAGTTGTTTGAGACAAGTGAGTGATAACTAACTGTACCTTCTCACTGAAAAATCTCTGTGGGTCTCTGAGAACTCAGATTCTTGAAGGCAATCACTTATTTCATTATTTGCTACTCTGGAACTACCATTAAAGCCTATGAACAGCCAGTTGCAGAGAACTAACTCTGTTTTAAGTATATGAAAAGGAAAAAGTACATGAGAAAGTTAGCTTTACATCTATATTGTTGAAAGGCAAAACTAATTTTCTTAATGCTTGTATTACTTACATGTTTTAACAGTTTTGTCAGGGGAGAAAGAGAAAAGTTCGCTTGTAAAAGGGAAATGAAAAATGAAATGGAAGAAAGATTTTAATGACTGATTTAACTTACAGCAGACTTGCTCTAGGAATTACTTTGTTGTGCATAGTTTTACATAATAGCCACTTACCTGTGGTCATTTGTACAATCAAGTAAAAGTGGACCACTTTTCAGAATTAATCATGTTAATTGATGGAGGTCTTCTCTTTTATTAATGCAGGAAAACATCGCAAGACAGGAAGGGATGTTGCCATTAAAATAATTGACAAACTAAGGTTTCCAACTAAACAAGAAAGCCAACTTCGTAATGAGGTTGCAATTTTACAGGTATTTTGCTGTTATTTTTATTCCTATAAATCGAAGAATCCTAGAATCTTCTGAGTTGGAAAGGACTCTTAAAGGTCACCTAGTCCAACTCCCCTGCAATGAACAGGGAATAAATACCAGATAATGTAATTATGCCAGTTGATAATCACTACTATTTTTGCTGAAAATTCTAGTATTTTTGCAGCCTAATCTGCATAAACAGTCAAGACTAACTGTATTGAGAATGTTATATTAGGATTTATAATCTCTGCAATCTAAAGCACCTGGCACAATAATGTATGTTAAACTAATTTTAAGTTAATGCATGCTCTTATACCATCCCTAGAAATGTCATGCCTGTTGCCTGCAGATGAAGTACACAATCTGAATTAAGAAAAACTGAAATATTTTCTGGTTTAGGGGAGACTGAAGGTTAGTTATGTAATCAGGAAACCCACAAATCGTATCGGGATATCTGTTGTTCAAATGCTGTATTTACTTTTACTAGAATCTTCATCATCCTGGGGTTGTAAATTTGGAGTGCATGTTTGAGACACCAGAAAGAGTGTTTGTTGTTATGGAAAAACTCCATGGAGACATGCTGGAGATGATCCTATCAAGTGAAAAGGGCAGACTGCCAGAGAGAATAACAAAGTTTTTAATTACTCAGGTAAGAAATTCATCATAGACCTGTAACGATATTTGAGGTCAATTGTTATCACTGTTTCTTATGTTTTGATTTTGACGTAATTTTTCTCCGTTCATGAAAGCCTAGATAATATCAGGGATGGTACATACATCTTCATGTACATTATCTGATTTCTAGTAAGCCACTAAGAGGACCTAGTAATAGATACACATGCAATTGCCTGGCTGCTGGATGGGAGAGCCATCAAGTTACGGGTTCCCTTTTGCTTGAAGGATTAAGCACAAGACAGGACTTAAAAATACAAATAGCGAACTGTTGAAGAACTGCAGAAAGAAATGTGAGCCTTTTGAATTTCCCCGTATCTAACCATTGTATTTTATGCTATGGGCTTCTGTGCCTCTTTTCTGCATTGAGATTAGATCTCAGCACTACCTCTGATAAAGTGAGTCTGTCTTCCTGTATGACTTTTGTTAACAATTTGATCTCCTTGTTTTTGTTTTTTTTTTGTTTGTTTGTTTTGTTCTTGTTGTTATGTTATATTATTGTTTCCATGGCTGCCCATAATATATTTAAATTCAGATACACAACTGTATAATGAGCCAACTGTATAATGAGAGTCACAGCAGCCTCTTTTTTATGTTAAGGCAAGAAAAAGAAAGGAGCAGGAACAGTTGTATTACAGTGGAAGTTTATTATTAGAAACATAACAGGTTCTCTAGCTTTCAGGCTTTCATAAGCAAAACTGCCACCAGTTTTAGAATTTGGTTTCTTGCCTTTACGGGTTTGTTCAGCCTCTAGCCATTGCCTGTTCTAATAGAGTGGGAAATTCTGTCAGCCCCTGACCAGACAGAAGGAATGAATTTAAATCCACAGAGATAGGATGAATGTCTATTACACTTCCTTGGTATTTTGTTATGTGTGACAGCATAAAAATACATGCAAAGCTCTTTGTTTTATCACCACAAGAAAATACTAAAATTGGATCACAGAATATTTCTGTGAAAATTTCTGAGTGAAAAATTTATATCTGAGAGGCCATTTTACAGATGTTTCTGTGTTAAAAGTTTCAACAACAACAAAAACCAAATGAAGAAAAGTACTTAGAATGCAGTTTTCAAAAGTTTTAGAGAATAAGGTCTTTGGAGAGGGAACAATCATATTTCAAACAGTGAAACATAGCTGACATTTTTTTTTCTTGCACTGTGGACACTGTTGAGAAAAGTACATTCTTGTTCGGTTGTTTCTCTCTACAGCAGTCCTAGATTCTCTAGTCAATGTTGCTGTCAAAACAATATAACCCCTCCAAATATACAACATTTAAAACTGAATTTCATTCTAATTTGTTTCTTCACAGATCCTTGTTGCTTTAAGACATCTTCATTTCAAAAATATAGTTCATTGTGACCTCAAACCAGAAAATGTGTTATTGGCATCAGCTGATCCTTTCCCCCAGGCAAGTAGAAAATTCCCTTTAAAATAAATTATTCTAATTAATAAGTGCTAACACTGATTATTTTATAAACAAACAAAAGCATCTGTCTGTATTGATTCCAGGGACTACACAAAATTTTTAGATGTGAATGTCCAAAATATTCCTTTTTAAAAATCACTCTCTTTGGTCATTCACCTAAAATATTAAACTAGATTTTCACATGCAATGTAGCTACTTGTTCAGTTGTTTCTAATTTGCTCACCATTACACCACAAATTACTTTAGTGGTTAATTTCGACCAGATAAGTGACAATTTGGAAACAGACACAGGTAAAAAAAATTTAATTATTATTTTTTAAAGTTAAGATAGAGTTCATGAAGAACAACAGCTTCTTCTTTAATTTTATGAATTTTAATGCCAGATAAGTTGCAGAATATATAAACATACTCTCTAGCTCATAGTCGTACTTCTCAGTAAGAGGTATACATCAGTTCCTGTTTCCTTTTATCTGCAAAATTCATGTATAATTTCTTCAGCTGCTTACTTTCAAAGGAAAATTGTTGCTAATTTCCCTGTAATTCTGTATATAATAATTGGAAAGGAAAAGTCAATATTGAGACCCACTGAAAAAGTCCAGCAAGGAAGTTTGCAGAGAGGCAGTGTGTAACTAGATCCCCAATAAATTAAAAAGTGATTATTCAAGAATTAACTTTTGTCAACTTGATTAATTCAGGAAAAAGTCATCTGTAACTACACTCTTCTGTTTGGAAGGAATCTAAGCTGTTAGGCCCTTCCAGAATTTCATTTCCTTCATTCTAAGCTGTCCTGTGGTTTTGCTGTCACTCTACTACAGTTTATTTATGACATGAAGGAATGCAATGAATTGGTAATCTACTTTAATACCTTGGTGGAATAAGAAGAGAAGGTTAAAAGAAATAAAGTTTCTTGAAGGAACAGTAGTGATGCATTGTACAGCTAAACCATGATAAAAGTATGTCAACTGTATTTAATAAGGAAAATCTTATTTACCATAGCAATTCTCTTTAAACAGGTAAAACTTTGTGATTTTGGCTTTGCTCGAATCATTGGGGAGAAATCCTTCAGGCGTTCAGTTGTAGGAACACCAGCCTACCTTGCTCCGGAAGTGCTGAGAAATAAAGGCTATAACAGATCTCTAGATATGTGGTCTGTGGGTGTTATCATTTATGTAAGCCTCAGTGGTACCTTTCCATTCAATGAAGATGAGGATATACACGACCAAATCCAGAATGCTGCTTTCATGTATCCACCCAATCCTTGGAAAGAAATCTCTCATGAAGGTAATATCTGTTTGAGGTTGTTTGTACATAAATGCCAAATAAGTGTATTTTGCTTTTATATATATTTTTCCCTTGTACATTCCAGTGAAAAGGAAAAAAAAAATTCAAGGCGCCATGATGTACCATAATGAAATGTCCCTGTTTTGTCATATTAGATGCTTTAGACGTTTACTGCATAATCCTATAGTGTGAGATTTCTCCAGGTGTTAAAGGAGGCATAAAGAAGGGTGGGGAGAAGTCTTGGAGAGACCCAATGAGATTTTTGAAACATTTAAAAATATATCAGTTCTGATTTCATCAATGTTTTCCAGTACACAACAAACATTTTCAGCTTACTGGATTTGAATTTAATAATTTATTTCTTTTATTGCCTTTATATCTTTAACTTCCTGCAAGACTGCTTCATAAGTCTTAAAGCAAGCATTATATGTATCAGGTTTGGTTTGTCTGTTTTTGTTTTTCCCAGAATTGCAACACATACCAAACTGAATTAAAGGATTAGAATTTAGAATTTCCATTTTTACAGTACAGTTACAGATGACCATTTTTCCTTGGTTTCAGCTGACAAGTTTTACTTACACATTAATGGTAACTTAAGAGAAATGTGCCTACTGGTTACTGTAGTGTACACAGACAACACACACAGCTGAAAAATTCTGTGTGTGTTGTCTGTAATTTTATTGCAGCAGTAGAAGTTTTATAATATCTGTTGAAAGTATTAAAAAAAACCTAGAAATCTGCACAATTGCACACTGATACCTCATGAACCTCCACACACCCCTGATATGTAAGCTGGCAGAATCTGTTGGCAGCAATGCTTTTTCTGGCACTAGAGATAAGCAAATAGCAGTCAACGCAGAAGAGACTGCAAGAAATTGTCTCCACAAGTTCTGCTGTGGTAGACGCAAGATCAATTTCTGCATTCAGTGGTGAAGATTGAGTAGAGCACCTACAGAAAACTCACCTACCAGAGTGTTATCTACCCTTCTACACAGTCACAGCCTTCGTTAAGAGTAAACGGATGTCAGGCTGCAAGCATGTAGGAAAAAGAACACACTTTAATAAACCATAAGGTTAAAATCTGCTTATGCATTGTCATTTCATTATATACTTGAAATTGCTAATTGATGAGCCATTCTGTTGTGGTAAACACAAGCCTAAGTCTGAACAGATCAATGATTCTTAAAACAGAGAACTGGAATCTAGATCTCTATCCAAGTATTATAAATTACTCCTCAAGCTAAAATTTGAGGTTAAACATTATCTCCAATCTAATAATCATAAATAAACATTTATCAACCTATCTCTATCAAACTTCATTTGTCTAGGAGAAATTTAACATCTAATAAACAACCACATCACTCACTGAAGCCTTCAACCCAAGCTTCCCTGCATTATTCCCAGGCCATGTGTCCCTGCTTCCACTCCCTGTATATTTCCCTTTTTTCCCTCAGTTTGACCAGTAGGTCCTTGCTCAGCCACGCTTGGTTCTTGCCTCTTCTGCTTGATTTCTTGTGTTGGGGAACAGAGAGCTCTTGTGATCTCAGAAAGGTGTCCTCAAAAAACTACCAGCTCTGTTCTGTTCATATGTCCCAGAGGGCAGTTTCCCAAGGGATCCTGTCCATTAATGCCTTAAACAGACAGAATTTTGCTCTCCTGAAGTTCAGGGTCCTGAATCTGCTCTTTTCCAGGCCCATATTCCTTAGGATGACAAACCCAATCAGAGCATGGTTGCTAGACCCTGAATTGCCTTGAATCTTAACCTCTTTAATGAGCTCCTCTGCACTGGTGAGCAGTAGGTCCAGTAACACTTCACTGCTGGTTGGTCTGTCCAATGCATATCTGGTCTGGGAAGTTATCCTCAGCAGATTCCAGGAGTCTCCTCCATTGCTTGCAGCCCAACCTGTTGCTTTCCCAGCAAACATCCAGGTGGTTGAAATCTCCCATCAGGATGAGAGCCTGTGAGCGTGATGCTTCTTATAGCTGAAGCAAGAAGGCCTCGTCAATAGGCTTCTCTTGGTCAGTTGGCCCATAGTAGATCCTGATCACCAGAGGTAGACCCCAAGCACTGGAGTATAAGTAATGTAAATATTTGTTCTCCATTAGTTGGTGCTTTCTTCTTATACATCCAAAAGGATTCAGGCACTCTAGTGGTTGTTTCCTGTTGGTAGTTGATGCAAATAAATAAATAAATATGGAATACAATGATTTACGAAAATTCCAGAGAATGAAACTTGCCATGAGTAATCTAAAACTTGACATTACATACATTTTAGGCCTATGAAGTCCAAAAGAATGGCCAGCACAGAGAAGACACATTTGGTAAAATATATGAACAGGCAGAGAGAAATACTGCTTAAATCTTTTGAGATTATGCAAATTTAGTGGACTGAAATGCCAGGGTTGGAAACAACCACTAACACTGTTGAAAACAGGATCCATGTTTGACAGATGTAAAATTTCTCAGCTATAAGTGAGAATCCTGCATTATTATGCACTAATATCTAGCAAAAATCCAAACAGAGGCCTGAATGAAACCAAAATTGTCATGTAGCAGATCAATGGAGGATTCTGAACCATGCTCTTCCTAGAGTAGATGGTCCAAATTTTATTTTCTCTTGTGGACAGATTTTTAGCTACCATCTCTCTGTTAGTGCACTAAAGGAGAGTTAGTGTGCTAAATTCTCTAAGTCTTTTTCTTTCTTCCCTCTCAAAATGTCTGAGGAGTGGATGTGGAGTTCCAAAGCCAGTGAATACCCATCAGGACCATATGGCAGCACTCTGAAAACTCATTTATTTTCCAAAACAGTGGGGTTAATCTGTCTTTTCCCTCTTTAGCGATAAGAGAAATTCTCAAGTTCCAAGCTATGAGGAATACTAGTATTGTGAAACTGCTGACTTCCAAGCTCTGGTTCTTCCACTCTGTGCCTGGAAGGTGCTGCTCTCACTCAGTCATTCAGCAGTGTCACTTCAACAGTGATACTGAGAGTCTCAAATAAATGTGCATGTATTTTTACTGTAAACTGCTGTAGTACCTGAATTATACTCTTGTCCTCACTTCCAAGAGTATTTTTTCACTTGAGGAGGAGCTGAGTGAGAATTGTCTTCAGTCTTTGCTACATGCCTGCAGGCAAACACAATGAGGTAGACAATATACTAGCTAGCAGGCAGCTGTTTAGTAAAACAAATGTATTTCCATTAGGAAGGTTTGCATGAGTACCTTCAGGAACATCAACAATGAACGTAGTTTGTAAAAAGCTGGAGCATGGAGGGATAACTGCCCTCATTTTACAGCTACCATGTTTGTCTGTCTCTGTTTATATGCCCTAGCTGAAACAAATATATTTCAACTCATATGCTCCAATATTATTTTTTTTCAGCTATTGATCTCATAAATAATTTGTTGCAAGTGAAAATGAGAAAGCGCTACAGTGTGGACAAAACATTAAGCCACCCATGGTTACAGGTATTGCTACAAACTCTATGTTTCTTTCTATGTATTTAGGGTCCCAGTATATAAAATATTTTTATCTTTAAGTACTATAGAATCTAAACAAATCTACAAACCTGAAGGTGCTTTCTGATCCTGAGAACCTCATACTTCTTCATCAATTTACCAATATATTCTAATTAATTTTTGAAGTACAAGATTCCAGTACTAAACTCTCTCATGTTTTCAAAATACACTACGGGAATATTTTATCTTGTTTGTCCACTAGGAACATTTTTATATGTGTGTGTGTGTATATGTATACATATATATATATAAATGGTGGAAATAAACCTTTATAGTCATTTGACTTGCTTTATCTAATTGCCTAGAGTCTACCTTTATTCACTTAATATTAAAACTAATCAGTGGGCTGCCCTTCAGTCATCAGAAGAGATAGTGAAGCTGCATGCTTTCCAGGAAAATACATTAGCCACTTTCATTTGAAATCTTCAAATGGAAACTAAAATATTACGAATTTCTGACATGCTAGCAGCCATTGTCTTCTGCTCCTTATATGTTAGATTTTTATCCAGGCAGCAGCAAAGTCACTGCACATTATAAGATTTAAAACAGAATCAGTGCAGGGAGCAGGGCAGGCTAGGGCAGCCCCAGGCATTGGGCATCTCCATGGGAATGGGACACACCAGTGCTGAACTGGGATGTCAGCCATGAAATCTTCCAAGCGATGCACATATATGCATAGGAAAGTAATCATGCAGAGGCATGCACAGATCAGATGTGTAGTCCACAATCCCAAAGGAATACTCATCTGAACTGATACCTGGGTCCTATTCCAGTGCCTTACACTTTACCAGTGTTTCTCAGAGTGGAGGGTGACCTGCTGGAATAGGAGGAAAAGGGCTGCAACCCTTCTGCCTTCATCAGGGACGTCCCCCCTAGGTTTATTTTCTTCCTCCCAGATTTCCTGTCACCTTTCAGTCTTTTCTTCCAGTACTGTGCTCTCCTCCCATGCAGTCATTAGAAAATGTATGTCTGAGCCTTTGGGTACCAGAGATGTAATATCAGCTGCAGCCTGCAGCATGGATGCTGGCTGACTCACATGATGGAATGATTTCCTTCACCTCTCATTCACTTTTTTCCCTTGTGCAATGGTGAACAGAACAGATTTTTTCTCACTCAAGGTGAATTCACATTGTACACCTTTATGCTGAGATGGAACAACTTTCTTGACTATATTTTATAGATCATTAGGATGTAGACATTTGTTTTAAGGATGGTTTTTTCCCTTTTCATTTCCATAGAATCATTAAGGTTGGAAAAGACCTCCAAGATCATCTAGTGTAACCATCTACCTACCAGCAATATTGCTCTCTAAACCATGTCCCTAAATACTATATTTACCCTTTCCTTAAACAATTCCAGGGACAATGACTCTACCTCTTCACTCAGCAACTTGTTCCAATGCCTAACCACTCTTTCTAACAAGAAATTCTTCTTAATATCCAACCTGAATTTCCCCTGGTGCAAATTAAGGCTGTTCCCTCTTGTCCTAACATTAATTACTTGGGAGAAGAGGCTGACCCCCACCTGGCCACAACCTACTTTCAGGTAGTTGTAGAGAGTGATAAGGTGTCCCCTGAGCATCCACTTCTCCAGACTAAACAATCCCAGTTACCTCCGCCACTCCGCGTAAGACTTGTGCTCCAGACTCCTCACCAGCTTCTTTGCTCTTCTCTGGACACAGTCCAGGGCCTCAGTGTCTTTCTTGTAGTGAAAAGCCCCAGTACTTGAGGTGTGACCTCACCAGAGCTGAGTAGAGGGGAGGATGATCACCTCTCTAGTCCTGCTGGCTACACTAATTCTGATACAAACCAAGATGCCATTCACCTAGTTGGCCACCTGGGCCCACTGCTGACTCACATTCAGCCAGGTGTTGACCAACACCCCCAGATCCTTTTCCTCCATGCAGCTTTCCAGATGCTCTGCCCCAAGCCTGTAGTGTTGCCTGGGATTGTTGTGACAAAAATGCAGGACCCGACACTTGATCTTGTTGAATTTCATCCCAGTATCCAGATCCCACCATAGGGCCTTCCTTCCCTCAGGCAGGATGTCAAGGAATTGTTTTACCACCCATGCCTTGTGTCACAGAAATTTGTAGGCTATTTATACATTCAGCAAAACAACCTGTAATACCTCCATACTAATAGCAGAGTTTAATAAAATTGATGATTCAAACATACCTGAAGATACCTATTTCTGTAGGCAGATTTCATATTTATTAATTGTATCATTTGTCACTTCTGGGGCAATAGGAATGCACAATATTCAGACTGACAAGTTAATAGGACTTTGTATATTATTGGTAGTAGAAGAGAATGTCATTTATTTTAGAAATGTTAAAACAAATCCTATTACTTTATTTCAGGACTATCAAACCTGGTTAGATTTAAGGGAGCTTGAATGTAAAATGGGGGAGCGTTACATCACCCATGAAAGTGACGACACTCGATGGGAACAGTATTCAGGAGAACATGGATTGCAGTATCCAGCACACCTTATCAGTCCAAGTGCTAACCATAATGAAAACACCACGCTACAAGAAACAGAAATGAAAGCCCTCAGTGAGCGTGTCAGCATCCTTTAAGTTGCATCCCTATAATCTGTCAAAACACTGTGGAATTAATAAATACATACGGTCAGGTTTAACGTTTGCCTTGCAGAACTGCCATTATTTTCTGTCAGATGGGAACAAAGCTGTTATGCTGTTACACTGTTGATGAATCTGAGTTGCCAAGACAAATCAACAGAAACATTTTTGTGTGACCAACTGTGTTGTATTTACAGAAGTTCCCCAGAAACACTAAACTTGTTATTGTGAATGATTCATGTTGTATTTAATGTATTAAAACCTGTCTCCACAGTGCCTTTTCAAACTAGTGTTTTTCTTACTTGAGTCTCATTTGGTAAGAGAACTTTCCCATGAAGATCTCTTTTACAGTTTTTTTGTTTGTTGTTTTTTGCATCATTAGTTTTGTAATTGTAAGCAAACTCTTGAAGAGTAGGTTATTACTGCTGTTCTGTGAACAACTACTACTATTTGGATAAAAGCTTTATTTAGTGTAGGGGAAAAATAGCAAAAAAATAACAGAATGCCTAGCACTGTACAGTTTCAAATCAGATAACCTGTGTGTATGTGTTTATGTATATAGATCGACACACACACATGGTACAACCTGCTTTTAAGCCTAAATGCCTTAGTAATGTAAACTGCAGCATATGCCAGTTGTATTTTCCTTTTTCTTAAAATATTCTTCTCTAATAGGAATATTCCATAATATGTACATTCAGAAACTAAATAACATGTTGATTTTGTGTATGTTTTCAATAAAAGTCTCATTATAATTGTTCACTTGAGTAACCTTTCTGTTTAAAATATCCTTAGAATGGTATCAGAAGTAGCTGGGTAAGTTAGCTTATCATTAAGAAGCCCATGTGGAGGTAGGCAGAAAAGCACAGCTAGCTAGCCTGTGGAACTATAAACACATTTTCTAAGAACTGGCTTGGACTAACTTTATAACATGATTTTGTTCAGTTTTGAAGCATACTGGGGGCAGTTGAGGACATGGATTTTGCACAAGTGAAATTAATGTGAATTTAGTTTTTAGGGAAATGTGCTATTTCTGCTGCGTTCTGTTCAACATTGAGTTATTTTGAATTGACAAATTAATATGGATCTCCCTTATTCTCCTTCCCCTGAAAATTTTAAAGATACTCCCTTTAGTTTATAACAATTACTTTGTCTTCCAGCTCTAACCCATTTAGGTTTAACTGTGGAAGTGGTTTGGGCTGTACTTTGAAGCATACAGTAGAGTAACTCAGTGACAAGCTTGATATTATTCTATGCCACAGGCTTTCTCTGAGAAAAAGAATTACCACAAAAAAAAAAAAAAAAAAAAAAGTTGATATACAGATATTGAAGAGAGATTTTAAAAAAAGAGAAAAAATGAATGGGATGTGAGGGAGAAGTATACAAAGAGCTAAAGACGACATCCAGCAAACCTCAACTAATCGAATCCTGATTTTATGTTAATCCTAAGATTTTCATCAGAAAAATCCTTTCTTTCCTCCCATAAAAGCTTTGCCCAGAAGTTAATGCCAGATATAAAATATGAATAAGCCATAAGAGTTTTTTAAGTATTTTGGGCCTCTGCTGGACAGACACAATGTTTTGTAAAAGCTCACAATTATTATGGAGGATACTCATCTGTCTGGCCAATGCCATTTCTGTTCTTAGCCATGATATAAAACAGCATGACAGCAAAGGACACCCAAGAGCATATGAGTGGCTACTTTTTGTTTTTTTTCAGTCAGTTTTGAGGGTATTATGTGTACTGACAAAACATATAGCTGGTAATATAGCAGGAAATGACCACTTGTTTCCTAGCCAGAATCAGCATAACCTATGTAAAGACCCTGATTTTGAAACATTGTGCATCATTGGTCATTGTGGGGTTTGTTTGTTTCTTGTAATTCAGACTCAATGTTAAGTCAACTGTAAAATAAATATAAAAATCAGACTGATTATTCTATATTCAGTAAAAGCTCCAAATGTTGTGTATATTTAAAAGCAAGTCCACCTAACGGTGCAGTGGTGAATTCATGATTTTATGATCATGTAATGTTTTACAATAATTCCAGGAGTCAATCCACATTAACTAACTTTTCTAAAAGAGAAATGAAATTATCAGAATCATACAGACTTTGTTCAGCTACTAATACCATAAGGGGTTATGATCTCACAAAAGTGATTTAATTTTGTTGTCTCATTTCTCTGTGTTAAACAGTATCAGAGAAGTAGATCTCTGTTTTCATATTGATCAATCAGGTGAGTCGAGATTTTATTAGTGGCTTATTTTTATTTACAATTAGCGTACTAAACCTTGAGCAAAGGTAACTGTGAACAAGAGAGTTAAATTCTCAAAAATATCACACAGCATTGACGCTAGTCATGAGATTAAAACAGAAAGCATACTTTACAGCTTTCAGTAGCATCTCTAAGAAGTTAGGTGACCAAACTAGAACCAGTACCACTTTTCATGAAGGAAGGGCATTGAATACTTACACTAAACCCTATCCTCTACTGACTTCTACCATAACGATGCCCGTCATGGACAAGAGTTTGCTAAGCGCAAGACTGAACTGATAAAAGTATGCTTAATCTTGGGGAGCATTTATGATAAAGTGTTTGCAATACAGCAAAGCAACATTATAAATAAATTACTACTCTGAGACACATTCTGCTAACTCGGAGGCATGATTTGAAAGGAACTCCTGTTTTATAACTAGAGGCATATCATATTTTTCCCCCATGCCTCTTGCTTTACCTCTTTAAGAGATCTCTTTTTTATTGTGCAAATATTCATTGCTTTTCAGAAAAGAATCTACCATTAGCCAATGTGATAAATTAAAATTTTCCCTGCTGCTGTTCAAAAATGTTACACTGTGAAATTTGAACTGTTTGCAGTCCAGCCAGATGGATGAATTCACTGATTCCTAACTCAGAGCATAAACAGAAAGTTGCTTTTCCAGATACACCAGCATCTAAGTGTACTACAGCAAATCTGGGATTTTGTTGTCCTACATGATTTTCCTCTCCTTGTCTCACTCAGGTAAAAGGAATGGTAGGCTGCTCTGCAGTCATTTTTTCATGGCCTTTAGATTTTCCATCAGGCTGACAATTCCTACTCATGCATCTCAGAAGCAAAAGTCAACAAAGGTTATTCTGTACATGAGCATCAACCTGAGAGTTGACTAGTGGTATTTCCTTT
Source organism: Numida meleagris (assembly GCF_002078875.1). Lineage (NCBI taxonomy): Eukaryota > Metazoa > Chordata > Aves > Galliformes > Numididae > Numida > Numida meleagris. The sequence goes on along the minus strand of NC_034414.1, from coordinate 34,753,485 downwards.
TCTGCTGTGCCACTGCATTATCACATGCATATCAAGCACGTATGTACACATCACTATACATCTGTAGATGCTTGCTGTGAAGCACAGCAAAGTAGCCAACTTGTACGTGGAAGTTATAACTTCTGATAAATGGTAAATAGACATTTTCATTTCAGCCATCTTTATTCATTCAGATTGTATCCTTATCCTATGTCTTGTCCAAACAGTTCAACTAGCTTCAACTCACCAAATGAGGTGAGCAGAAGGCACGCACTTCAGCAACCACTACAGTTCAACTCAATCATTTTAAGAGTGAACCTTGAAGCACCATATAGTTCTATATGCTATTTCACCCCACAAGATATACAGAGAAAGATCAGAGCTGAGTAACTATGAGTTATGATTCAGTATTATTGAGATAGGACTACCAAAAATACTGACATCTTGCATAAGCTCTGCATAATGCAGATAAACCAGAACCCTGTCCCTGGAGCTTGTCAGCATCTTGTTTTCCCAGGTAAATGACTATTACTTTTTCCAGAATGATAGGCTGTAATTTATTCTAGTAGTTTATTCTAGACATCCACATACTGCACTGGCCACCTTCTACCACATGGCTGTACTGTGGCTCCTGAACTGAAACTCTCATATTCATTTGTTTATAGTGCATGCGCTGTATGGGAAAGGGCTCAGACAAAGCAATTACAAACCAGAGGAACTGTCTTAGTAGATCATGTTATTTTAAGTGACAGAAAATTTGGTACCCCAATTAGATGTTCATCCAGGACTTTCAGCTTGCTTTTTGCTTAGGTTATTCCTATCAACTGGAGCATGCGAGTTGTGAAACGAGGCACGTGAGGGTCTACTGGAGAAACTGGAATTTGTCTGCTTTCCTTACTGAAACTTAACTTAGCTTCGGTGAAGAACAAGCACCGTGCGTTATAAGAGGTATAAGCTATTTTGTTCACTTGCTAGGCACATCTACAAACTTGAAGATCAGCTGTTCACAAAAAGGAATATAAGAAAAGTATACTTACATTTCAGACTGAAAAACTGCTGTTTTAAAAGATCCCACAAAGCGAGATGTTTTGCTTGGGAATCCATACTGTATGGCCCTGCAGCTGAGGGTGTCTAGCTGTGCTGTGAGCCTGGAAGACCTGAGGCCCCATCCTGCAAATATCTACCAGGCAGAATGCCAACCAGGAGAGCTACAAGGAAAATAGGCACGATGAAAACGTGGCTTTAAGGCAAATACCAAAATCTGCAAGCATGTGAATACTGCCAAAGATTAAAAAATAATAATAATAATAAAAAATAAAAAATTGGCAGATTCTGAAGTATTTCTATTCCAATCTATTTTCCAATATGAATTTACAATACATTGCCAAATGTAACTTAAATAGTTTCCAGTAAAACTCCTCAAATGAATAGTGACTTAGCAGTGATGACTCCTTGCACTTTTAATGGAGAATGACTTTTCAGAAAGTCCTAACACCTCATACCCTTTGAAAAGCAAGTAGTTCAGTTTGGTTCCACTGCAGACTCAGGCATAAAAAAGCATGAGTTAACTTTGAGGAGTTAGGTCGCTAAATTTAATAAGTGGAAAGTATACTGACTTAAAAAAAAAATAAAAACTGACTTAAGGGACCTGGATCATATTTACCAAGTAAGCAGCTGCAGCAGTTTAAGATGTTATTGTCTAACTCCCCAGCTGTTTGTTATTGGCCAGAAATCATCTGTCAGAGTACTGCATTTTTCAAAAGTGAGCTGGGAGACTGCAATCCTGAATCTCTGGGGCTTTCTAGGTGTCACAGTCTTCCTAATGTCTTCTGGAATAAGATGTAAGGTGAGTTAGTGAGTAACTAAGGGCTGCTAAGCACTCTAGCCCTGGCACTTCCTGTCAGGGTATTGTACCTTCATATGCTGTCAATGCAACTGATCACTACAGGTGTTATGAATGAGAATCTTAATAAAAACAATAATTAAATTGAAGCTAAAACCCCATGCTTATGTAAAAAGTGTGATATACTACTGGCCTTATGCTGTAATGTCAAAAGGAAATGTGTGCTGAAACACATACAGTCAAGTACATTCATGGCATAGAATGGTGAAGAGCTGGAGCAGTTTTTTGTCTTATAGTCCCAGACTGCTAAATCTGTAATAGGCCTACTAATAGAAACATAATGGCTGTTATCTTTCATAAGGAAATAAGTAGCTCTAAATGAGGATATTCCTAGGATGAACTCAACTTTACCTTGGCCCTAATGGGAAGTTTTGTACACCAAAATTCTATCCAGAAGATGAGCCAGTTCAAGACTAACTGCTTTGCATCTAGTAATGTGTTTTCTTGTATCCAGTGTGGCCTGAAGAAACTTCTGTACCCTAAAACATGCAGATGTGTGTGTATGGATTCCCATTAACGGAAAGTTGGAAGGGTTGCTATTAAACAAGGGAAGCATCATCAAAAACTTGAAATAGTCCTTCTCATTACAGAACTCAGTAAAACAGCAAGGAAAAATTTCACAGACTGTTGATTTTCAAGGTCATAGCATTTCAGGAATTTCAGAGAGGAAGCTGTAGTACTAGGACAATTAATCTGTGCTTAGAATTTGGAAAGAGCACAAAGCAAAACTGCTAGATATCTGGAATTCTCATTCTCTTTTTGCAGGTACTTTTATATTTTCTAAAAATTTAGCCACCTATCTCTTAGGAATTAGGTAAACTCCACTGCTCACAGCAGGGATAACAGGTTTAAAGGAATACAGTGGCTTGCCCTAAACAGATTCATGTAGAACAGTGACCAGCCTAAAAAGCAGCCTCAGATAAAGATTACCTTTACAAACGTTATTGCAACAACTCAGTTTTTTTCTTATGGAACTAATGACGCTTGGAAAATGCAACATTCATATATATGCAGGAATGTACAATATTCTCAGTCAGCCCCTCGTTATGTTTCTATATTTAACTCAATTTGTAGATGGCAAAGTGACAAAGAAAGTAGATGAATGACTTGGGAGCAGTAATCTGGAACTTAAAACCAGAAAAAGGCAGGTGGTAGCATACTGAATCATGTTTTTTTACCCTCGTAAGTCAACTTGAATGCACCTAAAGAACACACATCCTTAGATGAGATATTTCTGGGAGGCATAGCCCATGTAATATGCATGAAGTGGGAATTACAATCCAGAATACAAAGAAGTCTTTATAAGCTCAGTCTTATTAAGCATTTATAGAACTTGCAAACACACTGCTGCAACCACAGTCAGCTACCACAGAGATCACAGTGTCCACATGCAAGACGCTGAGTTGAGGGACAACCCTTCAGGTCCTCCTAACAAGTACTAGTTAGCCACAACAGATCTGTGAGTTTGGGGCCACATTCAGTACAAATTTAGGGCGTGGCTAAAAATGTTCCATTGCAAAATAAAGTAGGATATATTTTCATTGAACTTGAGATTAAACTGCACCTGTACATTGCCTAACTTTATGGAAAGCATGGAGCAGTTCTCAATGAATATTGATAAAACAGTTTTGCAGTGCAATGTAATAAGAAATCGACTAGCATGTCAGAGATGGATGATACTGCTTAAATCCTTCCTGGTAGTACATGAAAAAAGTGTGACTGCATGACATAATGTACTCTTTTTATTAAGGGGTTAGAGGAGTCAGTGACTGTACTAGGACTGTCATTTCTTCTCCAGCCTTCCAGCCAAGGTGACCTTTCCTTGTCTCTGGAAGCACCTTGAGCATGCAGCTCCACTACCAGCTGCACGGGGACACTTCCTGCCCTTTCTTTAAAAGCCTCAGGACCCCTTGCCCTTCCACAACCCCTTGCATCTACCCTGTTCCTTTTGAATCTCACAGTACCTTAAAGGTCATCAAGCTCCAAACCCCCTGCCACAGGCAGAGTTTCCAACCACTGCATCAATCTGCTGTATCATGAATACTGCAGTATATTTTCATGCTAAATAACTTTGCTGTCACAACTGCTTAAAATCACGGTCCAAATGCCCCAGGTCTAATTTGTTTTACATTATTTTATTCATATATTCATAGCCTTAACAGTGACAAAATTATTAATTTCCATGTCATCTGCTACTCTAATGTTCTCTCAATATATCTTCTCTTTTGATGGCTAAGCTGTAGCTTTTTACCAGTAAAACTGTCAGCACAGCCTCTAGAGCAGACATATTTGTGTATGGGCACAAAGTTCTCTTACAGCTGTAGAGGTTAATCCCGACTCATGCAGGAATGGTTACCAAAGTGTGACCAGATCCAGACAACAACATCACTTTAGCTAAACCCACGTAAGTAGCACAAGTTCACCGCTCAGACAAAGCCTTGCCCTCCCTTTTCAAATCGCTTTGCCAAGTAGCTGTCATTGGTTTATGATGTGGCCAATTGTGCTTTGGCCTGAAACCACCCAACTCTCATCTGTGCCAAGCAAGTAACTGTCACCGTCCCAGATTGAACCCAAACCAGTGATCAAAGACAAAAATGTCAGGGTACTGCCAATTTTCTGTGCCATCCAGGAACCAGACCTTGTGCCGTCTGATTTGCATGATAACTGTGAAATAAAGGACTGTGTGATTTTGTTAGATTCTCCAGCTCTTTTCATACTTTATTATAGCTACTTGTTAGACAGTTCATATTTCCAACACAGTGAGGACTTTATTCTCTGTACAACTTTAATTAACAAAGATAATATTCAGCAAGGGATCACCCTGAGAGATTATCCGACAGCGCTGAAGCTCTGGAGCTCGGCCCCGAGAGAAAGGCGTTGCGCCTTTCCCGCCGCTGCTGGGCGGGCCGCGGTGCCCTGGCGGAGCGCGCCACCTCCCGGCCGGCGGCGGCACTGCGCGTTGCGTGGGGCGGGCGCGAGGCAGTCTCCCAAACGAGTCCGCAGTCGCTCCCGTTTCACAAAGCTGTTACGCAAGAGGTATATAACATAACGTTCACTGAAATGATTAGCTCTTTACCTAATAATTAGCACATGGCACTAAGAAACTCTAAAAAGTAGAAAGGTTAGCTTGCATGAAAATATTTTAGCAATTTGAATACAAGATCCTGAAAGTTCTTTAGAACACTTGGTTAAAGAGAAAAGAAAAAGAGTGGATCTGGTTTGCTTATACCCACAGGGGCCAATTGCAATATCTTTCGACATAGAACAAAGTGATTTCTCTCTGAAAGATAGGCAAAGTGAAAATCGAGTTAAAAACCACAGCTAAACTGTAACAAGATACACTCAAGAATGAAAAAAAAAGAAAGGTAAGATATAAAAACCACCTGAAAATCAATGCGTGTTGATTATTGATCTTTGGTCTCTTTCTGTCTACTTCTAGATAGTCCTCTGTTTTGCCACATCATTCTCTGGGTTCTAAGAGAATTCTCTTTGTTCAGTATCTGGCTTCGTGTATTTTGCTGTTTTCTCCTAATTCTGTATTTTAAAGTCTATCCTCAGCTAAGTATTTATGCACAAGTAAGTACCCAATTCTACTGAGCAATTCAGTACATAGCTCATGTCTATTCATTACTAGAATGCACCAAGCAAATATTCTACCATTTAAATAACTCAGCCTTTTCTAGTAGAAGTTCAGGTAAGTCTGTATACCTCTATCTCCTTGTAAGTATAGCTTCTTCTTATTTTTATTTTAAATGTGGTGTAATTACATTACATTTTCCATCTCTGTAAAAAAAATTATTTCTTAGCCTTGATTGGATTCTAGCCAGGCATCCAGTGTTGTAGCTCTCACATTCTCACTACATGTAGTAATATTTTCCCTGTTTTCATTGCTACCATTTCAGTTTGTCTGCACATCAAAAATCACATGTGGATAGAAATGGTCTCTTCCCCTGAAGTACTGTACATGAATCCTGTGCAAGCTATACCAAAACCAGCCATGGTAGGGCTCCTTTATGCATTTATTTAATGAAACCTATTTCCAAGACAGCCTTTCTGCTATGGGCTGCGAAATGTCCGAAGTCAAAAGAGCTGCAGTATGTAGGTAGTCAGTTTGGAAATGGATTATTTCTGTATCTCCTTGTTAGCTAGGAAGATTAAGATATCACAAGATAAGCATGGAAAAATATGAACATAGGTAGCAAATGGAAATACAAGGCTGCTTTCTGCCAGCCAGAGACACACCTGGGAAAATACATAGATGTTGGCTGATTAACTTTAGGGTATGATAACATTGTTAAATTGCAGAGCACAATAAATTTTATGTTGGTTTCCAAGCATAGCAAATTGAAGAAAAACAAATACTGCATCAAAATGAAATCCACAACAGGATCAATTGCAGGCAGATTGTATGGCCATCTCTGTTTATAAATTAAGTTAATCCAAACATTCAAGACATTTTTGCCGAGTAAGCTACCCTGTTATCCTACAGAAGTTTGTGCACTAAAAGCCAAATTCAGCATCACTAAGAAGTTTACCTTTCAGACTGGAATATACAAATATGCAATAATCTTATCATTGTAATGTCTTCTATTTTATTATGTTGGCCCACAACCTCAGAGGCAGATGGTGGTGGTATGGCAGCAGAGGTTGAACATTCCCACCACTATTCCATGACATTTTGTTGCTGTGTGACAGATGGTAGCAGAGGGGCAATCCGTCAAAATGATGTCTGACATGGAAGTGTGTATGAAGCAAAGGTGTGTCTCTGAGTTACTCCATGCAGAAAAAAACAACACCCACTGACATTCACTGATACTTGCTGCATGTTTATGGAGTCCAAACAGTGGATATGAGCACAATGAGGCAGTGGATGGTGCTTCAACAGTGATGACAGTGATGTGAAAGATATCCGTGTTCTAGACTGCCATGCAGATTTTTATGAACATGGTATGCAGGCTCTTGTTGATGGCTGGCAGAAATACATACCTAATGGTGGTGATTATGTTGAAAAAAATATATATTGTAGCTGAGAATTTGCTCTATCAAATAGTGTTATTGTGTTCTTTGTATCTGTTGTAGTTTTCCATGGAAATAAATAGGAGGCATTACTTTCGGAGTGACCTACACACTAATCCTTTTGTATCAGTGGAGTAAATTCCTCAGTGTAATTACATGTGACTAGGTTCATTACTTGGATATTTTACTTCCTTCACTGTGATGTCTTAGTATTTCTGAACTGAACAGCACTTTATTTCTTAGATCTGAAAAGTGAGCCCGTGCAGTCCTCTGGACAGGGCATTCAAATGTCACTAGTCCCACTTTAAAGCTGAAGACAGATTTCTCACTGATTTAGCTGCACCACAAGTACCATCCAGTGTACAGTCCCTTTGTTTGTTTGTCAAATGTTGTTGAATGTGCTTTCAACTATACCTTTTCCCAAAATCTGCTGGTTTAGGATATGCACTGCTATGCAGATCCATCTTTGTCTGTGAATATCATCTACTCTTACTCAGTTTTATATTGCTTGATACTTATGTCAGCCAGAAGTGAAAACAGTTTGAGTGGGAAAAAGTAATCTTTTTAAAAAGCACTGATTCTGTACACTGCATTTTCTAAAATGCACTACAAGATCTTGTCTCCTATTTGAGAATTCCTTATGAAATACTAAAGACAAAAATAGCAGAAGAATCAGTCTAAATTATTATGTATATTCCTTTCCGGTATTATAGTATTAAAATAAAAAGTACAAATATTTAACAAGTTTGAGAGGGGTAAAGATTAGCTTAGCGAATTGCTACCAGGAGATGGCACCATTAACAAAATAATTTAAATGCCACATACAGTTCCTCTCAACCATCTGTATGTCTGACTCCTTTGACAATTCCAGGTGTTGTCTGAGCCCGATCCTGCAAATCATTTCTCCAGGCAGCCCTCGCATGCAAGGGATCCCAGGCATAGCAAAAAGACTGCGGGTTTGACTGGTGAGTTACGTGCTCGGGTTGTCTTATCACCTCTTGTGCTGACTTACCATGTACAGGAAGAGCCTAACAATTACTGGCCTGTATTTTCTTCCCCAGTTAGCACATATTTATTTGCAAAGGGGACTGGGGCCACATATCCCTTATTTACATATTTGTTTTTTACTAAATCTTACTCTGCACAGGCTGCAACTAAGTGGCATACAGAACTGAATGTAAATTCTCACCAAACTGATGATTGAAGTGGACTTGTTTGGATTAAAGCTTAAAGAGCAGAATGTGTGTACCCAAACAGTTCTTTCTGGAGAACGAAGGTATGACATTCTTCATCATTGTTCCAGCATCTCCTAAGAAAAACGCTGAGCACTTTTATTTTCACAATCCTGTAGGGAATCCAACTTAATATGACAGGAACTAAAAGAATGTGAGATCTCATCCTTACCTGGCTTGTGGTAAAATTGGTCCCCTGGAAGGTGAAGGAAAGATTTTAGGCTGATTGCAATAACATCAGAATTTCACCTGTTGACTGCAGACAACTTGGAGCTCTGCATGCACACAGCTTGCAGGATCAGATACCTAGTGTGACAGGAAGCAAAATATTTGCCATGTGTTTCATCTCAGTTTCAGGCACCTCAGTTTTTGAATCCTCTCACTTAAGTAATTGATGTTTGAATGCCCTGTCCCCTGCTTGGTGTTTTAAAATAAACCTTGCTATAGCATAGATTATGAATCAAAACAGCTGCTGTACCTGAAAGTGTACTTAAATGGTTAAGATGGTTCATTGTGAATCATGGTAACTAGTCTGGTATATAATGCTTCAGCACTCAGGGAGATACATTTCGGGTATATGGTTTTAAAAATTTGTTACACAGATCTGACGTTTACAGCTTTTTTTTTTTTCTGTCTCTTCCTGCCAAAAAAAAAAAAAAAAACCCAAACAAAAAAAAACCCCAACAACTGAACAAAAAAAAAATTCCTTGTTACCAGTATCAGTTGTCAAACTTGCTTGTCTCATATGCTATAGCATATGAGATTATGAAGAAATCTTTTGTCTTCTGCAAATACAACCTGATGACTGTTGAAAATGGGTTTTTACAAGAATTGCAGTAAGCTGTTTGTATGACAGTCAAACTGGTACAGAACAACCCTGGGCATGGCTAAAACATGTAGGGTATTTCATTTGTTCATTGGCTTCATGGTGAACTTTTAGAGGTCTGAATAAAGAAATGCAAAAGAGATCTCAAATTTTTAGTTTCTGATAAGGTTAGGACTGTAAAACCAGCCAGGATATGAAAGCATGTACAGGTTACTTAGCTAATTAGCACAAAAAAAAAAAAAAAAAAAAACCAAGATGAAAATACTGTTCTAAAATTGCATAAAATTTTCTTGAAGCATGCTAGTGCCCCTATAGGAACTAGGTATGAAGCCTTCATTTCTTTACTAAAACAGAAAGGATAGAAGTTTCTCAAAACATGCAAAACCAGTTAGAAGGTTAAATATATGGGCACAGTGGTTAAAAACAAACACAAGAGATGGAAAGCAAAACAATGCAGAGATCATCAGGAAATTAGGAGAGAAGTCTGTAGTATGATGCTATGTTATCCACCATACAAACAGCTTAAATGAAGAAAAAACAGTATAATGTGGTCAAAAAGCAAATAAGAATTATAAGTGGAAAAACGTATGGAATTGTGAACAAAGGTGCTCTCAACCTTTTGTTATCTACAGGGGAAAGGGAAATACAACACTGTGTATGATCTTTGTAACAAACCAGAATTCAGAGTACATTTCTTATCCTAAACAACAGCAACACACAATACCTTACATGTTGCCTAACTGCCTGGGGATGCTTATATATATATTATACTATTAATCGGTCTTTATTCTGCAGAATGATTCTTGCAGCAATTCTCATCTTTTCTAACTTCTAGTCTTACCACTGCAACTTCCTAAAGCTTATGCTCTAAGCCACACTGACTGTGGTCTAAGATTTAGTACGTCCTGTAAGCCATGTCTTCTATGAAATTATATTTAGTGCAAAGTGTACTTTACTGCACACAGACGTGGAAAAGGATACAAGAATTGGAGTTCTCTGAGTGTGCACTGTTTTTATCGATGTTTCTGCATGCAATTTAAAATGTGGGTAATTAGATTTAAATACAATTAAGAAATGGCATTTTCCCCTTCAGTTCTTCCTGTCTATGACTTTTAATAGAATTATTCATCAATTAGTACCTCCATTTAAATGAATGAGGGTAGGCAACAAGTTATGCTGAGATGAAAGCAGGATCCGTTGTAGCTGCACGTCTCTACTGGCTATTCATCTGATTGTCATGAGAGGATCTGGCCACTTGAGTGCTTGGAGTCTGGGGAACCCAGGGGAAGCCTGAGTTCTGCCCTTTAACCTCCTGGCCTCTTGGCTTACTCTTGGATTCCCTCATAAGAGCTGAAGCTTGCCATCCACTTCCTATCCCAGCAGCAGTTCCAAACTCTATTGTCACTTAAACTCATAGCATCTCCCTGAAAAGTGAACTATCCAGTTTACATCTTAACCATTCTGGAGCCAAATCAGTGTTATGATCAGACTTCACAGTAGCAAAACTTACAGCCTAGCTTTTTTAAGCAAGAGGTTGTTTTACACTTAATAAAATAGAGGAGATTATGAAACACTGGAAAAAGTAAAATTCCTAAATGTAATGCTGTCTCTCCTTATTTATGAAATTTTTGAAAATCTTCAGGAAGATGAAGAAGAGAGATGTCTTCCTTCAGCAAGATGCCCTATCAGCTGCAAAGTTTTAATTTCAGATCCTACATTTTGCAGGCAAGTTTTGCTACCAGGATGGCTCTCTGCAATTGAGAGCAATTATAGATTACAGCTATTGGTCTTGTGCCAGCAGTCCCTAAGCACAAAAGATGGAGGGTGAAAGCAGGCAAATGGACCACAGATTTATAATCAAGGTGTGCTTTGTAATCTGATATGAATATCTATAACGTTCACACTCCAGAAGCTGTACATTGATGGATTCACACACAGACTGTGTCTCTCCAAGGAGAATATGTGCTGAATAAAACATTCCCCCTAAATAGCATATAATTATAACTACACAAATCAAATTAAATATTTTGTAGCACATTAAAGAAATCTGAATGTGTTGTGGAACAACTAGGACATACCTGTTGTGAACAGATTTCATGGAAAATCCTCTGTCAGCCTGAGTTAAGATGGAACAGAAAGGTAGTTGCATACAGGAAGTGCAAAGGTGGTGGATTCTCATTGAAGCAGTTGCCACAAATCTCAAAAACAGCAGCACTAAGGGACAAAGATGAGACTAACAGAGACACTTTTTATTAATCCAGAAGAAATCATATGTAGTGCTACCCCAATTCACTCCACAGGATAGTCTAGAACTTCATACCAGTTATCTTTCCTGTAAGTCTAAGAAATTTTGATTGAATGTTGAAGAAAAAGCTCAAGCGTTGATTAAATACTTCAAAAATCAAAGGTTCCAATCTTTTATTTATTTTATTTAGCAAATTCTTCTTACTGATTGAGCACTCTCAGTGTTTGTAATGTGAACCTTATTTCCAGTAAAAGATGCCTGATTTCAGTTTCTGACCTGTTGTCAGAAAGCTCAAATCACAGAAACTGCAGAGCATTGGGTCAAGTGACCAGTCATGGAAGTTTTTCATAGTAAGCCAGTAAGGGAGTGAGAAACTGTGTTGTATAAGAAAAAATTTTTGGTTTTGTTCCAAAAACATCAGGCATTAACTTCCCTCTGATACATTTTTTTTCTATCCTTGTATTTCTGTTTCAGAGTTGACTGAAAGTAGGAATGAAAAAGGGAAATATTCCACATGGCCTGCTGATCCTGCTCCTCAGTTCCTGCAAAGAAATGCATCTATTCCTCCTCAACACCCCTCAATTTGATGGTACTGGCATTCAGGATCTGAAGCTCCGTAAATATATGTGTGTGTGTAAATATATACATGCATGTATTTCTTTTTCTTAGTATTTGTAGTCCTGGCAAATCTAACAGCCAAAAAGGATTTATCAGCCATAGAGCAAGCTGGAACTGAAAACCATGGAGGTACTTCAGTGATTCCAAGCTTAAAGGAAGCATACTTTGAGACACATTTTCCTGTACTCCAGACACTTTCTAAGAAACTTTCTAAGCTCATTTTATCTCTACTGACTTTTTATAAATCGTCACATTTATCATTGCTCCTTTTTGCTCCTCTTTATGTTTTTATGTAAATTTTAAACTATATTGCAAGTCAATTGATCTAAGTCCATCTGCCTACATAACTTTATGAAAACCTATGGCTATTAGAGCCATCAGAAAGTAACGAGATCGATGCAACTTTGGAAGGCTTCTGGTTCTCTAAGAGAAGATTATGAGTACTTCAAAAGCAGCACTTTGACGCTGGAATCACAGGTCAAATCTCAGCACAATTCACTCAGTTCTTCAGCCTCCCAAAGTACCTAATGGAAGTAAGCTTGGAACATCAGGATGAAAATTTGAGAGATGAGCACCTTCCAGCACTAAGTTAAAATATCTTCAAGAGTTCAGCCTACAGTAAGGTATTGTGCTGATGGTTCTGGACAATATTTCTCTTCCAAATAACACAGCTCTTTCTCCCCACAGGAGATTCTATTTGAAAGTAGCCTGTGGAAACTATAAATAAAATTAATCAGTCAACCATTTTGCCTACAAATAATTGTATATGCGGAAATATGCCTTCAATTGTCAAGTACCCCTTCCAGGGGAAAAAAATCAAAAATTAGAGCCTTGCATATTTGGATTGCTCAGACAGATAAAAAAAAAAAAATCAATTTGCTTTTAGAAGGAAAATAAGAGGCTTTAAAACTACTGTTTCTGACGAGCAGTACATTCTGGTCTTAGGTTGGTAAAGATTTTGAATGATTGTTTTAACCATAGTAGGCAAACCAGTTTATTCAAAATGACAGGATTAAGTAAGACATATTCTTTCACTGATACATGAAAGGGGATGACAGAATATACCTTTCTAACCAGAATCTTAGTTCGGACAATGAAACATCTACTTTTCCAAAATTTAATTCACAGGATAAAGTCAGAGGTCAGAAAAAATAAAAGCCATTGAATCCAAGTTACTATCATTGTTGACCTCTCATAGTCACTTCAGATAGACTGAGATCTGAATAGCTCTGAAAGAAGTTATGTGTTCTTGTTTTTAAACGATTCCACAGCTATGATTTCTTTATTTGCAAAGTATAAAGACAAGTATGGAATAAATAAGTCAAGCCACTGTGATTTTTTTTTTCTAAAAATGAATTGAAATAACTAGAACAATGAAATAAATTTTAATGGAATTATCATTTGCTAATGATTTTGCTACATTGAACCTTGCATTTAACCTCTATCCACTAACTGGAGCAAATTGGTGAGTTCTCTGTTTTCTTTTTTCCTACCTTTTGTTAAAATTCCCTCTACCTGTAGCCTTTAAGTTCCATCTAAACCACAAGAGAACATAAAACACATCAGCCATCACCTCCGTATTATTTAATATTCAAAATAGAAATAGCTATGCAGTCGTTACTTTGTACATTGGACATACCTTACATGTATTTCAGTGATGGTGAGTCCTCAAAGGTAAAAAGAGAGAAGGGAAGGCAAGGCAAGGCAAAGGTATTAAAATCTCAAAATAATATGTTAGGCTCAGGGCAGATGGATGGAAAAAAAAAAAAAGTGTGTCTCTTTCTGCAGGAGGTAGGATGCTACAGATTTACAGGACTATTTGAAATATCTCAGTACATTCCCTTTATCTTTGAAACACCTTACATGAAGGAATGCTATGCAAAAGGTTATGGTCTGATTCCTGTATACTAGTTTATGGTATTCCCATTACTCTGGAGATTTTATAGAAATTTGAGAAATCCATGTTCATGCAACATGTAACAGGCAACTAACTTTCTCACTCTTCTGTTGGCATAATTTGTTTTTAGCACCTTATCCAAAGAACTGTAATGAAGGAAGCTAATACAACTCATTATATATAGAAGCTTGGTAACTTCAGTCATTAGCATATCTGAAGTTTGTTCTGTGTATTAGCACCATGAATACTAGGCTGATGTGTAGCAAAGAGCACCTGTCAAAACAAAAGAAGTGTTTCATGCCTCACAAGTTTAAGCCCCAGGTAAGAAACCCAGTCTTGTAGGTAGGCTGAAAAAATGTTGCAACCTGAAACCAAAGAGACTTGTAAGAGGTAAAATGAGATCCCTCTGGGTGCCAGTAGGCTTCTGTTTGCTGTGATTAAACCCTCTTTGTTTCATTAGGTACGTCAGTGCAAAAAACAAACAACCAGATCAAGATAAAGGCTTGCAACACATCTTTCTCTTTCCTTCCTGTGACAATTGCCACCGTTTTCCATGGACAAGCTTTAAAGAAATGGCTTTGCTTAGATAAAATTGACAAGACCTCTGTGCAGCTGTACAAGACAGCTTCTGGCTTTAAAAAATGTGTGAAGCACTTATGTCAATGACCTGATTAGATGATAAGTATGCTTACTTCCTTTTCTCTCTAATTACTTTTCTCTCTTGAAGAAGGTATCTAGAATTGCATGAAGCCTAGACTAAGTCTGAAAGTTTAACATCAGTGGAAATTCACTGGAAAAATCAATCATTTTTACAGTACATGAGCCTCAACAGAATTAGAGTTGTGTTGTAACTCTGGTTTGAGCCAAATGCTTGCTTCAGCAATTGTTTTAAATGTTATCATTAATACAGCATAGAGTTTCCATGTGTAAACAAAAAGATAGTGGTAGCATTCTGGCTACATAAAACTGGCAGGAATTGGGGTCATATAAACATACCTTTTAATTATCTCTTTGAATTAAGAACATCATTCAGAGATACTTATTACCATCTACTGCATTGGAAAGTACTTACAGTTTGTGCTTAGGGCAACTATCTTTGTACTTCATAAAATTAAAGGAGTTTTCAGTGTTTCCTCCTCCCTACCCTATGTTCTACAATTGATACAGATATGCTACCTCTAGTCAGCAAAATATATGTACAGGACAAAAATCATTGCTGAATTATTGTAGAACTAATTGCAGTAACAGTTTGTGTTATTGAAGTTAAGCTGATGCTCAGCTTAGGTATCCTTGATGAGATGAGGTAAGGGTTCACTCAGGTGCAGATACTGAATACAGTTAAAAAAAAAAAGAGAGAGAAGCTAAGCTAGTTTCATAATTACATTTTTTTTTGTTGAGTCTTCCTCTCAGTAAAAGAATAGGATTCCACAAATGAAGTATGCTTTACTGTGTTTATTTACACACACACACAGGCACACACACCTGTCTGTAAACAGGTCTTGCTTTTTTAATTTGGAGCCTTTGCAGGAAGCTAACTCACTCTGCCCTAAGCCTGTGTTGGATATCGTTACTATTTGCTAAAAATCCTCAGGAGCAGAAATGGATTTGGCTTATGTCTTAATGCACACTTCTTAACTGGCAGTTATAGGAATCTCACTAACTGTGATGAGAGCCATGGAAGAATATGTTGCAGAATAAAAAATTGAAACTAGAAGGAAGGAATGAGAATGGAAGAGAGGGCAGAACCAAAAATTAGTGAAGAACGGATTTTAGAAAGTCTCAGCAGATGAAGCTGAGCAAACTTCCTGCCTTGCATTACCTGAAATGTCCAAGTCTGAAAATGTATTTGTATATTTAATGACACATAGATTTTTAATCAGTATTTTCTCATGTCCTTATCACTGCATAATGATATTACCTTCTCAAGCCACCTTTAGATGTGTGTTTTATTGTAATATAACATAATATACAAGATTGCAGTGATTTTCTCTATGCTCTGTAGTGTTACAGTATATAATTTCTCTGGAACACATAGAGGTACTTCTGGAATGAGAATTTCACTGCTAGTAAAACTCAGCAGCTGTGTCACTTTCTTTTCCTTTCCATAAAACCAAAAATGGGTTTTGTGACGTATTTAGGGACTGGAGATTCAACAGCTTATCACAATAAATGTTCAGAATTTCTGCTCCAGATTTCCGCTCCTGAGGAACTCTGGGTTGTCTCAGTCTCAGACAATTCAAATTTTACTGGAGTGAAGACTTGGACACCAGATAAGCACTTATGACCAGCTCATCTGATGATATCACTACTGTGATGAAATTTAGAGGTAAGAGTACAGAAGTGAAGGAAATGTGGCACACTTACTTATTTTTTCATCATTACAGTGATGACATTTTTTCAGTTTCAGGGGAAAGAAAAGGTGTTGACATACCACTGCCCTGCTACAGATACTTCTAAACTAAGAGATATTAAACAGAAAAAGAAAATACTTTAGTGGGCATAAATCAGTTGTAACTTTTGCAGATTGGGAAAATTTAATATGGCAGCCAACACCAAACAACTGCAATAAAGTTCTGTTATTTTGTCCCCTCAGGATAATCCAGCAGTTTGGTGTATTCATTTATTTTACATGATCCTGAAGGGCTGAGAAAACCTTGTGGTTTGTTTTACAACTCTTATTGGTTTCTCTGAAGTCATAGTTCCTTTACAAAAATGGGAATTACTTATTCCCAGTAATGTAGTTTGTGTTAATACCTTCCAACGAAAAGGAAGTTTATGTAAAATACAACGTAAGAAAGAAAAATACTGACACATGATAAGAATGTCAATCAGTGAAGAAGAAAGAGAAAAGTATCTCAGTATTTTTATTTATAAGAAGAAAGGGTTGTTTTTTTTATTATTTTTGGGGGAAGGGGAGATAAAAGGTGCAGAAAAGGGCATTGTATTAGCTAAATATTGTACCTTACAACATCAGTCATTTCCTACTCAATAGTACTGAAAGGTTCTAATTTATAAGTTTTTCCATTTTCCTGTTATGCTGGTTTGTAAGTTCTGACATTGCTACTGGTATGTTAATGAGAAGCTAGTGTTCCATTAAGAGTAAACCATATGCTCTACCGCATACTGTGAAAGAGAAAGCATATAATGTGACTGTTGCCTTAGTAACACATTAATTCATTTTGTCAGTGTTGGCACAGATCATTTCATTTATAAGAAAACAAGTATAATAGTTTACCACATCTATAATATTTACAGTGTTTCTGTTACAAAACAGTGACAAAATGAGTTTAAAAAATAGAGTTGGGATAGTATTATTAAAATATGGAATTTGTGGTAAAATTGTTTCCATACAAATTAAAAATAAGATTGGTGTAAAACTTCTTTTCACATTTTAACACCAAACCGTTTGCTTTTTTGCATATTTGTATTCTACTAATAATATGCATAAAAATATAGTCCATGAAAAACCACAAGTACATTAGCAGTTTTTAGTGAATGCTAAACAAAATATTTCATACAACAGTTCTGTTAAATTACAACCATTACAATCTAATCGTATGTTGGTGTGTTACTCATAACAAAGCTAAACGTTTACTTCTTTTTTTATCTGTTCTTCCAGATGTTTCTTAGTACTTCAACCTTATTAAAATATTGGAATTCAAGTACTCCGTTCTCTGAAGTGATCATATCTTCAATTTTATTCATTGAAGAAATAGGTACATATATAAAAATAAATGTGCATTTTATGCCTTAGACAGAAGTGATACTTAATACGAATTAAGGTGCAGCAAAGATTTGATAAGGAAAAAAGCAGAGAAGGAGAGAAGGGACTAAAATTTGCACCTGCAGAATGGTTCCAATCCTACTTGTTATCAGGACATCCTAAAGCAGTAAATGCATGTCTTAACAACAAATATAAATCTGTAAGGCACATCTAGCACATTACATCAAAATAAACATTGCATTACACTCTCATGAAAAAATATTATTCTAGTACAACTACTCTCTTTTGCACACATCCTAAACAAACACTTAGTAAGTCATCAGCAGTGTTTACAGCTCTTCAGTTACTTGCACTAATGTGCATATCCTGTAAACGTTCAGTACAATTTGATTTGATATTATAGTATAGATAGTGGGCCAGCTTACTCTCTCAAAAAGAAAGAAATCTCTCTAAAGCTGTGCTGGGACCATACTTAACAAATCTGTAATGCTGGTGTTTTTTTCTGTTTTTGGTTTTGGTTTTGGGTTTTTTTTTTTTTGTTTGTTTTTTAATGGTTTACTTAAAAACAGTTATAGAGCTTCCAAATGTAACTTAGGAATCATTTCCATTAAATCCTATTAAGTCTTACAAACAACTTTTGTAAAGAAAAATTAAAATGAAAAAATACTTTAAAGTAATACATAATAAATTTCCTCTGGAATACAGACACAGAACAGAACAGGTCACAGAAAATATCACTGAAATGTTTTATATGATTTTACAGCTACTTAATCTTTTCATTTATTTATTTTCAGTTCTACTTGTTGAAGAATAAAGATAAATCTCTACAGTCTGCAAAAAGACCTCTTTTAATTCTAGGCACTTTAGCTATTAAAATTTGACACCTGTAAAACTGAGTTCCTTTTCTAACCGAGATGTTAATATTTTTAGCTTAATACTGTGCAATTCAAAGATTAATTAATGCAGTTACTTGTACTGGATGGATCTCAAATAATGTAGGTAGTACATTTGGTAATATCTCTTTATAGCTAATAAAAAAGCTATAAATGGAAACTGCTAATAGAATACATAAAAGATCATTAGATGTAGTACTACAATCACAGTACTGCATTACCAGTGGCTTTTTTAATTTATAGAGTTCTGTTAACATCCACAATTCAGTTAAGTGAAATTCAAAGACATTTTGGCTGAAGAAATTTAAATCTTAATTTTCTTAGTTTCAGAAATGAAATCTCACAATGACCTGGATGTCATACTAAGATCACGTAGCAACGCTGAATATTTTATATTTTTAAAGAATATATTTAATATAGAAAAACAAAAAGGAGATGGTTACAGAATTCTTTAGGGAGCTGTACGTCTACATTTGATCCAGAGACTATATTGAGTCACAAGATTTTCTTTCATATTATAATCAGTCATATCACATCACCATCATAAGTGACAAGAGGATCAGGTCCACAGTCTCTTTCTGTATGTAAAGGAACAAGATAAAGAAAAAAGATGAAATAAGAGAAAAAGAGAGTGACTTACAGAATATACAAAGGAGTTCTTTACATACTGTATAATGCAATCTCAATTTCTGATGTCTTTAGGACTCTGAAATTTTGGAAAACTTTGAGTCTGACAGTTCTATATTGATTTCAGAACAACTACTATAGTCAATTAAAAAGAATTTCTTGCTTGGTCTGTTTTTATTTTGGCCTAAGTAGTTGAAATATTTTTTCATTATCAGACATAGTGTTGTGTCCTCTCTTTAGGTGTCTGTGCATATTTCACAACTATTCCGGAAAATTTATTTCATTAGGTATGATTCGAAAAAGAATATATAATAATAAATCACCAACACAAGCCTTTCATCTAAAGGTCATTATCTTCACTTGAAGTAAATGATAGCCTGAATCAGATGAATGAAATTTTACTAGCTGTACCATGTCACCACTAGTAAATGTTTGAATATTGGCTATTGTTTCATACAAATTCATGTTTATGGGACTTTTTGCCACTTTGTACAAAACAAAGATACTAACTTCACAGTTTTACCTAAATGTTTCTGAACTAAAGGCTGGATTTTTTTTCAGTAACTACTAAATTTTGGGTCCTAAATTTAGGTACCAATATTAACAAAATCCTTGAAAAATCCTGTATTCTAGAAGCTATTCAACACGCATATTCAACAGGCAAAGAAGTCTTAGTATGGTTTTATCGAATCAAATGGTAGACTCACCTGAACCTAGGCCTGGGGTAAACCTGATCTTTTCAAGAATACAGACATAAAAATTCACCTGCACTTCTACTGGAGATCCCACATTCCTTACCATTACTCCAGTCCTTCAAAAGGAAGTTAAGGACAATTTTATGTCTTACTGCTCTAAAGGCAATGTGCAACACTTGGCCAAGTTGATGGAGTTATCTATTATCTAGTGGATCTCCATTAGAAAATAATGAATTAGCTCTGTCTGGACACTTTTGAAAATCTATGTCAGAGAATTTCAGTTTTACACTTCTCAACCAGAATTTTGACCAAGTATGGAACACAGTGCAAATTCCAATTAGAGTTTATATATAGATGCATGTTTAACTGGATGCACCAGGGTGTTCAACTCTCCACCTCACATTGACCAGCTGCCTGTTAAATGGCTGGTCAATGTGAGGTGGAGAGTTTTTTGCTGAGCAATACATTCACTTACTTAAGACCATGTGTTCCCTATGTGTTCCTTTTCTTAACTTTTAGCTAAATATTGTGTATTTGACACCATATTATATGTATATTATATGTGTGTAAATGACCTGGACTAATGTTTCATCATTCGTAGTGGGACAGGATGAACAAACAAGAATCAAGATTTATATCATGTTCTCCAGGGAAACATTCTAAACCTTGTTAGTCTCTAGTAACTGACTTGAATACTGATGGATACCAATCAGTAGGTAAAATTCAGACTCCCAAGAACAAATATACAAGCCATTTTACTAAGACAATAAATATTTTCTTCATTTTTAAATGTGTGTCAAATCACATTCACAGTTGCAAAAATTACATGGCTTGCTCCAGTGTTGACTTTACTGTGATAGGCCACTTCACATGCAAGATACAGTACCAACAAACAGTGGCATTTTATTGTCTTGACACTGCTGCTGCATGTCAGGCTGTACAGGAGCACCAACTATAAAGACAATTGCAAGAAGAGTCTCTGCCTCTTAATGTAAGACATTTATTTTCAATGTGCCTCTAACACTGCTTTTGTCCAGAGCTCATTTACAAAATGAAGTTATAATGACATATACTAAAGAAAAGGGAAATTGCTACAAAAGGAAAAAAAAATATATAGTAGAGTGCACAAGGAATGCATCAAAAGTAATGTCTCCTATTTTATTCTGTTGGCCCACAACGTCAGAGGCAGATGTTGGTGGTATGGCAGTAGAGGTTGAACATTCCTTCCAATATCCCATTTCATGTTGTTGCTGAGTGACAGATGGCAGCAGAGAGGCAGTCTGACAAAATGGTGTCTGACATGGAAGTGAGTATGAAGCAGAGGTGTGGAACTGAATTCCTCCATGTAGAAAAAAATGGCACCCAGAGCCATTCATTGACTCTTGCTGAACATTTATGGAGACCAAACAGTGGATGTGAGCACAGTGAGGCGGTGGGTGCTGCGTTTCTACAATGGCAACAGGGACAGTGGTTCATTTCCACTGGTGCAGATTGTTACAAGCATGACATGCTGGCTCTTGTTCGTTGCTGGCAAAAATGTATAGCTAATGGTGGTGACTGTAGAAAAATAGTGTTTTGCAGCTGAGAATTTGCTCTATCACTCAGTGTTATTGTGCTCTTGGTGTCTGTTGTAGTTTCCATGGAAATAAATAGGAGGCTTTACTTTTAGAGTGACCTACGTATAATGTTAGAATGTTCAAATTGTAATTGTCCTCTAGTCAATGGCAAAATGTTTAGCCTGTGGCAAGTGTTGCAATATGTCCGTGGTAGCATGTAAACACAGTACATCTAGTCATATCTGGCACACAGGCATTTTAACTCGCTTCTGACAGCCAGCTAACCAGAAGCTTTTTTAGATTTAGGGGGTGGTGGTGATGAGTCTTTGGCAGTTGGAGAAATAGTAGCCTAACAACTTGTAATACATATAATTACTCTCTGTATCCCCTGGTCAGCATATTTTCTGATATGTAAATTACATGGAGCAAGCAGATGTATAACCTAGGAATCATTCCAGATTCATCTTGATAAAAGTATGGTATTCATTCTGGGCAGGGTTCCTTTGTCTATAACAATGCCACCAGCAACACCAAAAATATACTCTATGTGAAAAGAAAACTATTGACCATTTCCAGGGGCTGCAGTCTCCATAGAACATTTCAATCCACCTGCTGAATAATAAACAATATTATTAATCAGTTTCAGCATCACATTAAGGTGTTAAAAGCAGAGATAACAGAAACAATGGACATAAAGAAATTGTTAAAAACTTGAGAATTTAGCTAAAAAGTGAGAAACTGGGGGAAGGTGAAGATAGTAGTCATAGAACTTATGACTACTGGAATGACTTTTATGTGAATTTGGAAGATACAGAGATCAGTTCCACCTACCCATCTACTGGTCTATTGCAGTTATTTCTTCCACAACCACTGAACCCACCCCAGCCCCTAAGCCACTGACATTAGATAGCATAGAAACTCCTAAACAAATATTTTTTTTCTGTCAGAGTTACCACAGACATCTTATTTCTTAGTCCAAAGACCAGTGCTTAAAGATTAAGTCCAAATTTCTTAGTCCAAAGACCAGGGAACTTAAAATGCTAACGTATTTTCTTCCTATTGAGTCCTTCTGGTAATTTAGCTAACTTCTGAAAGAATAAAAGTGAGTACGAACTATTTGTTATCACTTGTAACAGTAATTAATCTATCTGTTCAATTATTTATTTACTTTCTTAGTTATTCATTTATATATTTAGAGTGGTGTTGTTGGAACCAATGCCTTCATTTGTTCTCTGCCATGGCATTGCTTATGCTTGATGAAGTAAAGTTTGGCCATATTTTGTTTCAAGAGCACTTTGAGTATAGTAAATCTTGTAATGCTAGGAAACCTGATGATTTGGCATATTGTCACACAACAAAAATCAAACTCTTTTTTTCTTAAGCTGTTGACATTGCTAGAATGTCTTTATTAAGACATTATTTGCACTGTTTAATGATGCATTTGAGATAATGAAGCAAATCAAATCAGTTCTAAATGTGAACGTTGCAAGCTCTTATTCAATAGATATATTATCAGGGCAATATAAAAGATGGGCATTTTTGGATGAACTCACAGAAAAACAATTCTTTATTGGCTTTGGATAGATTCCTCAAATGGAATTGAATAGCAAGATGTTTCTTGTATTTATTTATGTATTTATTCTATCACTATAGTTTGTGTTATTGTAAATAGTTAAAGACTATCAAAAATTTGAGATTATATTTCAATACAGAACTTTTGGATCAAAAACATTGTTACAAAATCCTTTCCTCAAATAATTGCTGAAATGTTTCTGGGTGTGCTCAGGCAATCTTAATTAACTCTCAATAAAATGAAAGCATTTTATATTGATTTCAATATAATCCTTCATATTCCCAGGAAAAAGTATTCAGTGAGGATAAAGTAATCCTGGCAGAATGATTTATTTTGTATTTGTGCATGCAGTGTTTCATTAGAATATTTCTAATGTGATTGTGAAACATTTATCGGCCTGATACAATTTCTGCTGAACATCCCACTGACTTGTGGGAACTAAGGTGATGAATTACATTCTTTGTAAATAGGCTATCATGTTCATTTTGGCGGGTAATATCTTATTTTGCTACCCTTACCTTTACAGGTTCCAAGATTGGTAGTTTTCTTGAAAGCTGATAGTTCTGAGCTATTGCCGTCAACCCATACAGCTTCACACTTTTTAAACCAGGAAGGCTGATCTTGATCCTCCTTCAGAAATGTTGCTAGAGCAGACTAGGACAAGATTTAAGCTGGAGGAACCATTCTAAGGAAAAATTTGAATTGTGTGAGCAATACAGGTGGAGTAAAGTGCATACTTACAAGCTGGTTAGTTTTCTAGCTATTCTAATGACTTTTCTAATGAAATGTTCAAGTTATTTTATTTTCAATTAATAAAATACAGTACAGGACATCTGAACTCATCCATACAAACAAAATGTAACTTAACTGTTTACTGTGCATAAGTGATGAAAGGAGAGAAATGCAGTAATTTTGTCAGAACCTCAAGAGCAACGATTTATAATATGTACTGAAATTTGTAAGTGAAATACTGATAGGTTTTAATCACACAAAATCATTTTTAGTTAATCTAAAATTTTAAGGAAGTCAATTTCTGTTCAGTTTACAAGTCTAACCTTTGTATAAGTTCCATAATGTTGGCTGGTTGGTTTAGGTAATTTTTTTTTTGAAAGTATCAGCATTGCTTTCCCTTTGATCTGCTGACCTTGTCTATATTTTTAAATGGTTCTTAAGGTAAACTGAAATAATCTACCATATCTATTATATACTATGTCTTAGAATTTTAAGGCCATGTGAACTAACAGTTTGATAAACTCAGGAATGACATCGCTCCCCCTAAAACTTCAGGTTTGAGAAGAAAAATAGAACATACCCTATGCTTAAAAGAATCTCACTAATCAGATCAGTTTGATCTCTAAAATTGCTGTCTCGTTCATTTCTGTTATGATTTCAATATCATTTGGCTGAACTAATGTATTAGATATTGAAAATAGTAATGTCAAAGGAAAAAATTACTTGCATTTATGGGGACAGTCACCAGAGGGCATTTATGGACTAACTCAAGACATATTTCTGCATTCACTGTGGGAATGCTGAGAATTACGCTATATTGATATGAAAACTAAATCACTACTTAATAAAGAAAAAAATTGATTTAAATTAAGATTTTGTTTACAAGGAGGGAAGAGAGAGAAACAAGCAATATATTTTATGGCTTCCGTAGGAAAAATTGTATATTTCATATAGTATAAATTTTCACATGACATCAGGGAAATAAAATGCAACTAGAAAAGAAAAAAGAGAAAGAAGTAAACGCTATTTTTTTTCCTTCTGAATTTTAGAAATATATACTTAATATATAGTTGGTGAAGAAACCAGTTCTTTATAAGACTAGTCTTTTATAAGAATAAAAGTATTTTTTAAAGATATTTTCATCTTTTGTGCTCAAAGTCATGCTAATTGATATTATTAAATGGATGTCTTTTGATGAACATTATAATAAATATTATAATTAAATACAGACTTTGTAGAAATGGTTAGCAATCAGGTAATAAAAGCTGATGTGATATTCCAAGTGTAGGCCTAGGTCTACAAAATTAAGCAATTTTTTTAAATGTCTATGGATTTTGAGATTACTCCTGTATTTCATGTGCAGCCAGAATTCAAGATGAAATAACATTTTTAATGTGTCCTTTTTTATCAAGGAGCATGTCTTTTTGGTTAAGTTTTCCCCCAAACAGAGAACTTGTCAGCATGAACTGCATGAACTGTGACACAAATGCTACAAAGATATGTGTTAAATAGAAAACCTTACAAAATAAACTCTAGGCTTGGTGATAATAATCAAATACTGAGATAGTAGGATCCAGAAATAAACAATTCTAAGTTTTAGTGTTTAGTAAGGGAGTTGAACGGAAAGAAAATGCAGAGTGAAAAACATTATCCAAATTAGCAGAAAAGACCTAATTGTCCGTTTAAATAAAAATGATCTCATGTGAGTGCAGGACTCATCAAATACCAGAGTAGAAGTGAATTTAAAATTTCAGATTGGCGAACATAGCTTTAACATTTGACTTTTTTTCAACAGTGATCAGAGGTGTGGGTAATAGTATATTTAAGGCTGAAATCTTTTATTATAATAATAATAATTATTATTATTTTGTCACATGGTTATGTCATGTGTTTTTTATTTTCCACATTAATTTTTCCTTTGGAAAAGCTTATATTTTGTTTCCTGCAAAGTGCAATTTTCATATCCATATTTAAAACAAGTTTTACACATTGTAGTCCAGTTGAAGTTCAAAATTTTCCCACACCTTCTATTTGTTACACCCTTCCATGGTACAATCCCGCTGTAGTAGTCCAATGCCATCATGTGACATTTTGATTTCCCACTTTTATTCCTTCAGTGTGAATCCAGATATTCCTCCAAATGTTCTTCATGAATTAAAATTATTTTATCAGTATTAACCAGATCTTTCCAAGTCAAATGAATTCACAGTAAACATATTGACTGCATAACAGAAATGCAAAATTATCAAAAGTAATACACATGAAAACTTAAAATTACAGCAGCATCCTTTAGCTGTATTTCTCTGTGATGTTTAGACTTAACATGTTAAATGGTTTGAAGTTCAGGAGAGTCACCCTGATAAGCCATTGCATACAATATGATTGAGAATAAGGGGTTAGTGTTGAAAATGCCCTGGTTCAGGAGGCAATTTCAGGACTCTTCAGCTGTTGTTTCATTTCACAAAAGGAGATCTTGGAGGTTTCTGCCAGGATAACTACAGACCAGATAATTTGCAGTGTTGTATTTAAACTAGAATCCTGAATTACAAATACCTCCTGTAATGTATAAAATGACCGAATTCACCAACTACCATAATTGCATTTCTGATAAAAAAAAATAGACACAATTTCTTAACTGTCATCTTGATAAATATACATTTAATTGATAGCTATTTTACTTGGACTATATTTAAGGTACTCATATTCAAAGCATTTTTATAGAGACTACGGTCTTAATACTGTAATCATTTTCAACATACAAGTAAATTAAATAAAAAAAAAAGTGATAGATTTACTCTTCTTTCTTCGTCCACAAAAACTTCCAGAGATGTGAATTCTATATTATCTTCTATAGTCTCCTCTCTAGTTTTCTGACTGTTATGTGACACCTCATAGGGAATACACATTATATATACTAACTACTTTGGAGTAACTGGTTTAAGAATATCATAGGTTTAAATACATATATATATATGTATGTGCCTATACATGTAAGCATTGCTGTTCTCTATTTACATGCTGAAAAATTTTCAGTTGGTAGTATTTCTGCTTCACTTCATAAATCTGAGACTGAAGATCTACAAACTTAAGAAATAGGCAGATTTTTTTTCAGATTTTTTGTAACTTTTGTGATTCTTTAAATAATGGGTTGGAATTAATAAAATTGTCATATTTCTAGAACATTTTACCAAGAGAAGCTAAGCATATTGTTAAAGGACCTTAAATACATGCAGTCATAAACACGTCATAAACAAAAGTCAAGTGTCACCAATGTAAGAAAGGAAACTTCACCAAAAAGTTGTTTCTCTGAGATCTCTATGACATAACTAAGCTTTTTATTTGAGAGAAGCTATGGCAAGAACAGAACAACTGCAGTGAAAGTGTCCAAAGAAGTTAGGCTGTGTTGTTCAGAAAGAAAAAGTAAAGTTTGGCTTGGAACAGGAATGTGAATAGAATCAAGAACAAAGAATTGAGAAAAATGAATTTAAATGTGGGAGGATACAGGAACAGCGAAAAAAAGACAAAACAGCATGAGACCAAAAAAAAAAAAAAAAGAAGAAGAAGAAGAAAGAGAATATAGGAGAAGAAAAATGAAGAACCAAGGAACTTCTAGGACCTGACAGGAGAGTTAAGGTTGGCAGGACACCAAAGCAGTGCAGACTTTCTCCAAGCCACTGCATTTGTGCAAAGCAATCATCACATTCATTCTCATGTAGAAATGTAGCAGGTTACCATTACCAGTTCAGGTTATCTTAACTGGTCATCTTAACTTAACTGGAGAAGCATGATAACAGGAAAACAAGTAAGATAGCTGGGTTCCTAAGTGAGAGAATGAGCAGTACTGAAAATGAACTGTTAAACTAAGTGACTGCCAGTTTTCTCTAGGGCTTGTCTAGGATCTGATGTTACTTAGTGTTTTCATTAATAGCTGGCAGAAAAATAAGTTTGGTTTTGAAATTTTGCAATAACAAAAAAAACGAGTTATAATCAAAATATTACACACGTATGCATCCAGATGATCAGGGGTGAAATTAAAGAAATGCAGTGAAAGGTATATGAAAAATCATTATCTGGAAATAACGTCAGGAATAAAAATAAAATAAAACTTGTTAGATTTAATTGATTCTTGTTCTTTGCAAAGAAATATTGAATAAAGTAAATGGAAACTTCAAATTTTGAACCTTGGATTTATCAACATATTTCCAGGAGAACTATGTAATTGCTAATGCCATTGCACAAGAACCTAGTATGATTATTTTACTAATGTATGTAGTTCTGGTTATCCATAATCACTGAAGTTAAACTCATACTGAAATGAGTGAAGAGAAGAGCCACTAGGATGAGTGGAATGGATATTAAAGGAAAGGAATCTCAATTAGATTGCCAGGGTTGCGTAGAGATAGTTCACATAGATGTTCCAGACAACTCAAGACCATGTAAGAACATCAGGAATAGCATGCCTGCACACCAGGCAAGATGTTTATCTGGTTTTAATGGCTTGATAAATGTACATAATACTTGTCTTTGTGGTGCTGGCATGTTAGACTCAGTGATCTTGAAGATCCTTTCCAGGAAGGATAGCAAATAACAGAATAAAAACTAGAGGAAATGGTGCCTGTATAGGCCTGCATGTTAACATCATTTCCTCTTTATGTGCTTGTTAGCTGTATAACTGTATGGAATTGTACAGCATGACTGAAGAAGTCCCAAAGAAATGAAACAACTCTTCCTCACATCTAAAGTCTTTTCTTAGAGGAAACTAACTCTCACAAATTGTGGTATTTTTTTCAAGTAAGACATTCTCTAATCTCCATGGTTATGCCACTTCATCACCACCATTAGAGAATTATGGGAGAATAAGGAATTTCACTGTAAGTAGTGCTAAATATAGATTTTCATTTATATTCATTGAAATAAATATTTTAAAATATTTTTTAAAATAATAGTGAAAAAGTATGAACAGAAAGAATTTTTGGATGCTGTAATTTATGACTTCATAGCTGACAGATTGGCTGACAAAAATTGGTGATGCTATGGATAATATATCTGATCCCATCTGTGGGAAGAGAAATACTTTGAATGGCAGTTTTGGAACCTCTCTGCTAGGCAAAGGTACTGACAGAATGTTAGAAACATCTGAGGTTGAATGGTGAGATGAGCAAGTAAAAGTCTTAAGAGGAGTCACTGTCCTATTGAATTTAAAGAATTTTGAGTGGGCTGATTTGTTTTAAAGGGCTTCTCATCCAGTGAGACTAGTCAAAGTGAGACTAGTACGTTCATAAAGTAAATCACAAATTCACAAACTTTTTCACGAAACACTACAGACTGTGATGAATTGCAGTAGTTAAAAGGTATTAATGGACAATTATGAGTATAGGAGCTCTGAAGACTTGAATTAATCATCCTGTGTTTTGCTCTGGATTGTCTTATAGTAAGTTGCAATGATGGCAGAGGGTATCCCAGCCCTCCTGGTAAATGGACATGTGAGTTTAATAAACCCACACCCAGAGCTGGAACATTTCTGCAGACACGCTGTGAGTGGTGTGCAACTCTCCTAACATCCAGTTTGGAAACAGTTGTCCAGGCAAGGCCTGTGTTGTCCTCAGTATTCCTTTTTGAAGCAACACAAAACAAACCATCTGAATTTCTTTGGAAGTGCTTGGACTTGTAATGTGCAGAGCACATGCCTTTGCTTGTCTAAGCATCAGTTTCCCAATACATTAAGTATGGTTAAAAATATTTATCTGATAAATACAATGGCAATTTGCAAAAACTTTCTAGCACCCACTGTCCATGCAGTTCATTATGATTTTTAAAAAGTCACAAGTGGAAATATGAGTATGAAAGAACATATTTTTCACTTTTCTGGAAATAACTGCATCATGAATAATGAAATTTCATGACTTTGAAAATGTCATTATATTCTTCTAAATCAATTGAAGATTAGAAAATAGATTTTTTGCTCTTGTTGAAAACAAATAAATAAAGCCTTCTTCACGAATACTTTGCTCAGTTCTATTGTTTTAGAAGCAATGTTGGATGCTTGATACATTTATGCTATAAAACAACATTGCTTCAACTTTCAAGACTGTGTAGATATTAATTAATACTTTCTACCAGTACTTGATATTCACTGCAAGAACCACTAACTTTAGCAGCATTGTTAAAAGTTCCTGATCTGAACATTGCTGAGATAGACAAGATGCATGATTTTGGATCAGAGTGTAATATCATTTAATCCTGTATTTACTTGCCACCATTTTTTCTGTCTTCCCTATTAAATGGTTCTCTGCAGAGATTATTTTGGGAATCAAAATGTTAACTATTCATTAGAATGTACTGTGCAAACTTAGAAACACGATGAATGGTATTTTAAGCATAAGCATTTAAAACATATCTGTTCTGTGTTTAAATGTCAGAACAAAGCATATTACAGGAAAAACACCTACAAATGCAAAAATGTAATAAAACCACAAAATATGGGTTAAAAATTTCCATATTTGATCTGGGTAGCAACTTGCAGAGAGAGCAAAAACCCCCTACGCATAACCATAGCTGCCAATTCTGGATCTTCCAAAAAGCAAGGGCAGGATACCAAGTACATGATTCTGCCTTGTGCCAAGCAAGCATCTATGAAAATGTCACCTTTATGCAAGCGAAACAAAAAACGAATAGAATCTGCCCTTAAATGTGAGGGGGAAAATGTTCTGAAAATAAACAAATTGCTTTTTACTGCTAATTAAAACATGAATCAATAAATATTTTCAAAGTTAAATAATACTGTTCCTCTCAAGCTGAGCACCAATCTGCTGGGCTCCAGCCAGGAGAGAATCTTTTCTAGCATAGTTACAAACAACTGATGAGTAGGGTGGAAAACAGAAACACGAATACAACTTTCACAGTAATTCAAACAAAAATGCATGACTTTCAAGTATCATTTAAAGGTTCTTTACCCTTTCCACCTCTTTGTATAGTGGTCAGCACATTGCTGGGGAGATAATGACCTACAGCAAGCAGTCAGATTACTGGAATTAAGATGTCAGTTTCAAAATAAACACCAGTTGGTTCAACAAAGCCTGCAGCTAGGATTATGTAGGGGCTAGGAAGGCATTTAAAACCTAGTTGAAGCAGAGTTACTGTTTCTGAACCAAACACATGTTGTAGCATCCTACTTTACTGTAGACTTACCAAACTGCTGCTACTTATTACTTGAAGCTGATTGCTAAAACTAGGCTAGGAAGATGCTCAAGATACAAACCTTATTTTAGATGCTGAATCCTATCAGTTTCTCTTTTCTTGTCCTCTTCGACTTGAAATCTTTGGTTTTCCCACAAACATTTTTTTTCACAAGTGGGGCCATGATTAGAGAAGCTGATCCCCAACGGCTATCATGTACTCTTGTGGCTTTGTGTATTGATTATGGGATGACATCCTCAGTAGAGAAGGTATAGCAGGGGCAATAAGGGTCACTTGAATTATTGAAAAGTGGCTACCAAGATTTCAGAGGATTCTTTGTTTTCTCTCTTGCACCTATTCTGAGCAGAACAAACAAACAAAAACCCACAGGAATCCTCCGATTCTCAAAAGAATGCAAAAGGTCCCTATACCTGAATGGTGGGAACCTTTAAGGAACACTGCATTCCTCGATAAACTCCATTTAGTTCTGTTTCTCTCTTACACCATTTCTTAAAAAATATGTTTTAAAAAGAACTATTATATTAAGAAGACAATGTTTAATTAAAAAAAAGTTGTAAGCTTGTTCTAATTAAATGCATGTATGTCACCTGCAAAACTGAAATGGCCTGGCATGTCCAAAGTGATGTAATGATCCTAGAAAATATCACTTGCCATAGGACTTACAATTGAATATCTGATTAAGCAGGTTTGACTTAAACGTAGATTCTCTGATTTGCAGGTGATTTGTGTTAGGTCTAACGTGCTAGGACTTATGCACATGTACACACTTGACCTTGTGCCATTACATCCCAAAGAGTTATTGTATATCAATTATTCTGGGCACACTTATTGTATTATCTTTTATGTCCATAAGACTAAGCAATGTCAAGTAGTGTATGTGGTACGCTAAGTTTTCATTCTAAATATTCAACAGAGCAGTATGACTGCATTACAGCTCAAACAGTGTTTGAAGTCACTGCTGACATTATTTCAAATTTCTGGATTTTATAACAGCCCTGACAGATGTTCTTGGACTAATTAAATACTTGATTTTTAAAGTTGTCTGACCAGCAGAAAAGTTAACAAGGAAGCTACTTATACAAGGAAGTCTTATAGCTGGGCAAAAGCTGAAGGATTCAATCCTGTCATGAGACACTGGACAAATTTCTGCCAAGTATAGGAATGTTCTGATCTCAGAATGGGTCTGGCCAAGTATTTATTCAGTCCATGCCTACATCTGATCTCTACTCTCAAGAAAACTCTCTATTCTGGATTTTTACACTGCATCTCCACCTTCTGCTCAGTCACTCTATCTTGGCTGTCTCAGTTTTGCCTGCCTACAGCTCTGATACTCCTTTGTGGGTAGTGTGGGAGTATATATATATATAAATGTATATTGTATGTATATATTGAAACAGTTGGATGGTGAGTTTTGCAGCATTTAGATAGTGAGTGCTGGAAAATACTGTGCAGTATGAGGAGTCAGGTGTTATAGGAGTGTGAAGAACAGTGAGTGGTAGCAAGTAGTAGTTCCAGTCATAGTGGGTTGATGGCACAGGTTGGTGGACTGTTGGAGCTGACTCTCAGTTCTGCGTATGTTTCTGAAGGTTGTGTAACCTCTGCTTTGGTGTAGCTTATGGCACAGCACAGTAGACAGTCATATGGGAGCACTCTGTGAGGTATGATGGATGGCAGACCATGTATCCCACAAAAATATTTGAGAATCCTATTCATTATTGCAGTAAATCATAATATGAACACGATTAAGGTATACTGAAATCTAAGTAGTTCAATCTATTTTCAAGTGAAATAAAAGATGGTACTTGCTTTCACTCTGCAATAATTTACATTCCCTTTGTGGTGTATTGTGGCAGGATGCAAAAGAAGTTACATTATATAAGCATAAAATAAAGAATGGTAGAATTAAGAGCAAATTAATTTGTTAAACTCTGATTTAATGGAAACTTTGAAGAGCCACAGTAACTACTGCATGGCAGTAGGGGTAGGCTGAAGAAGATAATTATATGAATAAGGTTATATTATTAGAAAGAGCACTACTCTGCTTCCAGCTGCATCACTTCAAACATACTTAATGGTACTTTCCTTTCACTGCCTTTTGTTCTTAAGCATAGGACGCAGGCATATAGATAAATATGCCCACTGCTCACTCTCTCATTTCCTTGCTGTTGTATTTACTAAAAGCATGCAAGAACATGGACTAGAACACCATGCATTACATCATTTCCTTTGTAATGTGCAGGGAGTATTTACAATTCCTATATGACAGTTCCTTATTCAGTATTAGTACTTTAACTTTTGGTGCTTTATTTTCTTTTACACATTACTTCATTTCACTCCTCTAAAATAGGTTAAAACACAGAATGAAGTGTGATCTGATAGATAAAATAAAAGTTGAAAATGGGAGGCCAAATTCATTTTTGTGCTCTCTGGAATATTCATAAGTTGTTTAAAATAAGCAAAATTAGAGAAACGGTCCTAGCCTTACTGGGGAATATGCTGTGAACACAAGTAAAAAGAAGATTGCAAAGCATTTGCTTTAGTATAGTGGGATGTATATGTTCCTTACACAGAGACAGAGCTATAGAACAACATCTGAATGTTATAAAAAAGAATATACACATGAAACCAAACTTAAAATCATAGAAAATAATAATAGAATCACCAAGGTTGGAAAAGATCTCCAAGATCATCCAGTCCAACCATCCACCTGCAACCAATATTTCCCTACTAACCATGTCCCTTAGTACAACATGTAAACATTTCTTGAACACCTCCAGGGATGACGACGCCTCCCTGGGCAGCCCATTCCAGCACAGTTGTAACTTTTGGAAAGCTAAACCTAACACAGTTTGATCACTATTAATTCAGACTATTTATGCACTGTTCCTTCACTTGATCCTACCTATTTTTGTACAGACTCTGCCTCTTCTAATGAATGATTAGTTATTCAATGTTTGACTAGTTATTCAATATGCGATCTCTTATGTTAGTATTCGCTGCAGTATTACAGGTTTCTTCAGAATTTTGGTATGCTTATTAGAGCATCTGAAGGATATAAAAATAAATGATTTATGTTCGCAAAGTTCTTTGAAGATAGATGGTGTTATTTTCCCTGGCTGTGGGTGAGAATCTGGGGAACAGCGAAATAATTAGTTTAACTCAAAAAAATACGGCTAATCTGGAAGAAATAGAACAGAATCATTCAGAGAAGGACTGCATTATAATGCATATATGCAGAAATATTAATTGAATTATTGTAGGAAGTGCAATATGTTTAATTGTATTGATTCAGTAACAGAAAAAACAAACATTTCATGTTCAGAGGTTTCAAATTAAAATAAAATTGGAACATCAGAACTAGAAGTAGACTTTTAGAGCTATAATCTTTCTGGTATCAGAAGTCAAATCACTAACTTTTTATGTGAACCAGGGTTGGTCCACATATGAATGTAATAATTTCATACCTCATTTTTAACCACAGAAGGACTGGACTCACTGGACTATTGCTTTCAGTTCTAGATCTAGAGCCTAATGATCAGACTGCTCTGCTTTGTTGTATCTTTC
The DNA here is from genome assembly GCF_002078875.1 of Numida meleagris. Lineage (NCBI taxonomy): Eukaryota > Metazoa > Chordata > Aves > Galliformes > Numididae > Numida > Numida meleagris. Next base: position 34,719,208 of record NC_034414.1, on the reverse strand, counting down.
TCCTTGCTTCTTCCTATTCAACCCTTAATCCCACTTCAACCTTCTCTTTGTGGTATATGCAAACATCCTTTTTCCATCTTTGAATGTACAGTTCAAGCTTTTGTTACTTTCCTCCTCTTCCCAAGCTTTATTTTAGTATGTTCTCTGCAGGAGTTCTGGAAGGTAGCTTTCCTTATTGGAGATGGACTATGCACGGACAAGACTTTGAACTCAGATTTTTTTTTTAAGTTTTGTAGCTACGCTAATCTAAGGCAAATTTCAGTGAGCACATCAGATGCTAGTTACTTGTTAATCTTGGCAGAACTACGACAATGATTTGCTTTGCACTAAAACATCTGAACAAGTGATGGTGGGGAATGAAGTACTGGATCTGTTGCTCACCAATGCAAGGGAACTAATAAGAGACATTAGGATTAGAAGCTGCCAGGGCTGTAGTGATCACAGAATGGTAGAGTTTGCACTCCTGAGAGATATGGGACAGATAAAGTGTAAAGCTTAACTCTAGGAAAGCTGACTGCATCTTTCAAAAACAAAACCAAAAAAACCTGGGAAACTGTCCTCAAGGACAAGGGAGTGGAGCAGAGCTGACAGATCTGTAAGAAAGCTTTCCTTAGGGCACAAGAGCTCTCCATCCCCAGGTGGAGGAAGTCAGAAAAGGAAGACAAGAGATTGGCATGGCCGAACAAGGATCTGCTCGGCCAACTGGAGAGCAAGAAGAAAACGCACAGGCAGTGGAAGCAGAGACAGTTATCCTGGGAGGAATATAGGGATGCAGCTAGGCTGTTTAGGGATGGGATCAGGAAGGCAAAGACCCAACTGGAAATGGACTTGGCAAGGGCTACAAAGAACATGAAAGCTTTCTACAGGTGTATCAAACAGAAAAGGAAAGTTCAAGAAGGCATACCCCCCTAGTAAGCAATACAGGCAGGCTAGTAACAACAGACAAAGAGAAGGCTGAGTTAGTCTATAATTTTTTTCCTCAGTCTTCAATGGCAACTGCTCTTCAAAAAACCATCAAGCAGACAGGTCAGAAGGTGGATAAAGAGGGAGCAATGTTCCTCCTGTAAGTGAAGATCAGGTTTGTGACCACCTGACGAACCTGAAAATCCATAAGTCTATGGGCCCCAATGAGATGCATCCCAAAGTCCTGAGGGAATTGGCTAATGTCACCAATCCACTCTCCACGATATTTGAAAAGTCATGGTGGTCAGGTAAAGTCCCTGGCAACTGGGAAAAAAGGCAATGTTGCACCCATTTTTAAGAAGGTTAGAAAGGATGACCCAGGCAGCTACCAACCTGTCAGCCTCATCTCGGTGCCAAGGAGGATCATGGGACAGATCCTCCTTGAAGCAATGTTAAGGCACATAGAAGACAGGGATGTGATACAAGACAACCAGCATGACTTCACCAACGGCAAGTCCTCCCTAAACTAGCTGGTGGCCTCCTTTGATGGCATAAATGTAACAATGGACAAGGGAGGATCCACTGATTTCATCTATCTGGACTTCAGTAAGGCCTTTGAAATGGTCCCTCAAAACATCCTTCTCTCCAAATTGGAAAGATATGGATTTGATTAGTGGACTGTTCAATGGATGAGGAACCAGTTGTGAGACTGTATGCAGAGAGTAGTGGTCAATGGTTCAATGTCCAAATGGAAATCAGTGACGAATAGTGTCCTTCAGGGGTCAGCACTGGGACCAATGTTCTTTTATATCTTAATCAATGACATCAACATTGGCACTGAGTGCACCCTCAGCAAGATTGTGGATGACACTAAGCTGTGTGATGTGGTTGACACACCTGAGGGATGGAATGCCATGCAGATACCTAGAGAGGTTTGATCAGTGGGTCCAGCTGAACCTCATGAAGCTCAACAAATCCAAGTGCAAGGTCTTGCACCTGGGTCACAGCAAGGCCCACTATCAATTCAAGCTTGGGGACAAAAAAAATAAGCACAGTCCTGCTGAAAAAGACTTGGAGGTACTGGTGGATGGCAATGTGGACGTGAGCCAGCAATGTGCCCACACAGCCCAGAAAGCCAACTATATCCTGGGCTGCATCAAATGGTGTATGGCCAGGAGGTCGAGGGAGGTGATCTTGGGTACAATCCAAGAGCACAAAGCATGCAGTCTAAGCCAGTGCATGGAGTTATCCAGGAATAAAATCCTCAAGCAGCTCCCAGACCTCTTTTTATGCTTGGGTAAATCTTCTCCTTGAAGAAAATAATAGTTTATCTTCAGGTTTACAACTAGAATATTATTACCAAGGCATGGCCCGTTTATAATATTTGAAACCTTACTGTGCCTCACAAATCAAGTTACCAGCGTAACTTGTTTCATGTTAAGTGACAGCAATTTCTGAGGTAAGAATTTCTTTCCTTTTATAAACATATTTTAAGTAACATTTCCTGCACATTAACACTCTTTGCTATAGATTTTAAAAATATTTTAGATCTAGTTTTTTATATTGTTTACTATTTCTTAAGTTAATTTCACATTTTATTTAAACATTTTTCTTTCAAACCAAACATGCTCCTGTCTATTGACTTGATAGACACTTTTTATTACTGTTAAGATTTAAGCATATTTCAGGGATGAAGAATTACCTAAGAAACTTAACTAATTAATGTGATCATCAATATATGTTCATGTACTTTTTTGAGACAAATTAGCAGATTACTGGGCATCCAGAAATTATCTTCTTGAGAAAAAAAGTAAAATAATACTAAATAAAAAGTTTTCTCTATGGCTAGTTTTCCATTCAATTTTTAAAGAAACCTACAAATTTGTCTTTAATTTAAAACAACTTTTGAAATAAATCTCTTTACCTACCTCAATATCTTTCTGACAACCTCCTAATTTCTCCAAAATGCTGGTTAAAAAGTGCACCACTAAATCAGCCTGTCATCAATTTTGTCTCTCACCACAACAATTCAAAGATTTGCCTCAGCTAGATCATATAAAGAAACCACAACTTTTTAAAAGAACATCTGCTGCTGTAATTTAGAATGTATAACATAAGCTCACACCCAAATTTCACAGAGTTTGGTAGTGTCTTCCAATAATAGGTTGTGAGAAATTCTGTCCTGGGATACTGCAAACAAAACGACAATAAAATATTAAGAGATATAATCACAAATTTAATGAGGGAAGGAAAAATAATCACCCTCTTCTTTGAATACTGAAAAATATGATGGCGTGCAGAATCTTTTTTAAACTGCCTGTTTCAATTTTAAGTATGTACTGGTTTCTCAGGACATAATTTCCTGAGATTAGTGAATATGAATGAAAGTGCTAAGTGCTGACAATTTGAATTCTCACTTCCTTTAACACTCAAGTGCTAAATATTGCCCAAACTTTTGCTAAAATGTTAAGTATCTATCTTTTTTTCCACTAGTAAATTACCATTGATTTGAGGATCTGACAGCTACAGCCATAGTATAGTAGGAAGAACAGTTAGTGTATTGGAGAAGTAAACTCTAAATCATGATGAGAAAAGAACCCACTTTCATAAGCAAAGAAATTGCTCTACTTCTGAGGGAGAATAAGAAAGTAAGTCAAAGTGGGATCAGCCCGGGCAGAAGGATCAGAAGATCAGAAGTATAATGGGTAGTTCCCTGTAGTCGTCATTGATCAAATGAATTCTTGCACTTTTTTTAGGTGGGGGGAGAAAGGGAAGCTGAGGAATGTAAGCATTTCCAGGGACTAATTCTCACTGAATGTCTGTCATCAATTTGTTACTAAAATTCAATGCATGGTATGATGCATACATGCTCTGTGTACATGTATTGTAAGAGGAGGAAATTGGGAATAGGAAGTTTATAGGAGATCCACAGAGATAAAGTGGATTAGATAAAGTCTCAAGTTGCATTTAGAGAACTGCTCTTTGTAGTATCTGGCAATTAAAGCACTGTTTGCTACCATGCAATTGCACAAGAACTTGGGTACCTTTTTGCTAGCTTTCTGCATGCAGTCGGGCAGGAAAAGTCTCTTCTGAGGCACATGAACAATAACGAGGAGTAGGAAAGGAGTTGGCGGAAAGCAGGTTCACATTTTTAAATGGAAAAGTTATCCACTCAGCAACAAAGGTGGTGAAGTTCCCAGTTTGAAAGTACTTTACAATCAGAGGCCTCATCAAGAGAGTCATTTTCAAAAAAGCACCACACTCCCTCATTGCAAATGAATAAAAAGCTGCGAAAACAAGCAGAGAATAAAGCTACTCTCAGCCTGGGGTTGGCTCCGTAGTGTGTCCTAAATCAATCCCCATCCTTTTTTATGCAGAGTGCACTTACATGCTGATGTGATGGCACAGTTTTGTACAAGAGGTCTCAGGTTTGGCAACTTATAAGTGGCTTATACAATTCTTAAAATTCTTTAAAGAATAAGTTGTCTGTAATAAATACAACTGCATACTGTAATTATTAAGCAACATTCTTCCTGTTAGAAACTGAATATTCTATTTTTTTGTTTTCTTGCTTTTAAAGAAATTAAACTCATATAGAATATAATGATCATTGCTCATTACTATATTTATGGCATAAAATAATGGAGTAAGTAAAGTAAGTAAATGGTGTCTTAAGACTAATGCAACAGATCATACAATATTTATTTTCAGGGCTTCATACCCTTAGTACACACTGTAAATAATTCAGTACTGTCATTACTTTCAATAAAAATTGTAAAAAAATATTTGATGTGAAACTTGAAAGTTTTGTTTCCTTTCATTTGCCTCCTCTTCCTTGAGTCTTTAATGCCTTCCAACACTTTACCAAAACACTTTTTTGAAATGACAGTTTAAAGTCTCTCATATTTAAATGTCTCCAAAATTATGCTTGAAGAAAAATACAAAATATTGAAAAGTGTGACAAAATGGAAAAAGTGTCACCACAACTATATGAGTATATTCTAATTTGCATTTCTGCAACTCATTTAAAAAGAGTTATCTTTTCAAAATACAAAATAGGTGGTGAATGCCCTAAGAAGCAGGTAATACACTTGCAGTTACCCTGAATTATGAATTTGCACCTCTTGTTTCTTCGTATAGTGGTATCCAGATAAAATGCAAGCTTAAGTTTCTCTTCTAAACAGAAAATGGACTCATCAGTTAAGAGACAGGAAATCTAATATAATAATTCAAAATATTTTAAAATATCCACCTTTTAAAATACCCATCTTTTAAATGTGACAGTACAGTGCCATAACATGACACTCCTACATCATGTTTTTGGTGATGTACAAATCAGATGATGATGAACACCAACAGCACTGCATTTGTTGCTCATGATGTTCATAAACCTTAGTTTAGGAATGCAGATATACAAGAACTGTCAGAGACTGCACTGCCTTAGCTACTGGAGATGAATACACCATACAATACAAATACAATACACTTTTAAAAGGACAAACTTCTTTTTAACTGTTCATATACTTCTGCTACTGGAACTAAAAGGTGTTTGTTCGTCATGTGTTTATTTTTTCTTGGTTGATTTTTGTTTGCCTGTTTTTGAGACAGTCTGCTTTCTGTTTGGAATTTGCAAAAGAAGTATCCATTCTTACATCAGAAAACATCTTAACATTGTAAGAGTGTATCCTGGGTATCAGGTTTGTGGCTACTAGATTAGGTAACGGTGTCACTATTCTACCTGCTATTGCTGTTACTAGAGAAATACAAATCAGCAAAACCAGAAGATATTTTCAAAAGTCTTCCTTTTCAAGAACTTCATATTTGCAGAAATCATTACAAGGTCTGTAAGTTTCAAATCTAATTTCTACTTCAGTAAATCAAGCTTTCTACTCTATTGAAACAGCATAATTTAAAAACGACAGAAGAACAGGCAGTGAATGTCTGTGCTTAAATATCATAATCCGTTATTCCTTGCTTCCCTAACATGGCTAGTTTTGTAGATCGTGCTGCCTTCCTATACTAGTTTGATATTCATTTCCTAGACTTCATTTTCTTGTGTGGTTCAAGCTAACAGGTGTCCAGATTGTGTGACAGCAATTTTTTGAAGTCCCCAAACTGCCCCCACTTTTAAACACATGACAATAGGTACTAACATATAGGCACTAAACTTATAGGTACTAGCCTATAAAAGATTTGTATGCCAGTAGAGATTCTTCTTTCAGTAACAGTGGTTAAAATTCAAATAGCTCAAACGAGTCTAGTTTAAGACAATGTAAACAGTGGAATCTGATTCTTTACGCGATTTTAAATCCGTGCTACAGCATAGAATATTTAAAGTTGTAGAATCAATGCCACATTTGAGCTAATAAATTAATATTTTATGTTTTGTTTCTTCAAAATGAAAATTCTAGAAAATTTCAGACTATATAGATATATCAAATAACTTTTTTTTATATACGTGCATACTTGTGTATATATACATGCACACATCAGCGTGTCATAATACCTATATAATGTAATTTTAAGTGCTAGAAAACAGAAAAAATAAATGGATTTCTACCATATACTTACTCATAGTCAATCTCCCATAAGATCTGTTTGTGATATACTCTCCTTATGATTCACTTGTCAGGATTCTCTAAAATTTTCACATAGGTGCCTGTGAAAGACTGAGATTGAAAGCTTGTAACTTTCATTCTTCACTGACTCTCTCAAATGAGTCTTTTCTGCATAGGCCATTGTGTAAAAACAATCTGTGAAGGCCAAAATGTTTCTTAAGCATTATATTATAATGGTTAAAATTAAAAAAAATAATAATAATATATATATTTTTAATTTTTAACTAGAAGTTGGAGAATATATTAAAACCTGCATCTGTTGACAAAGAAAACTCACTTGGGACAGGATTTACTTCCTATCTTTTCTGGTTAGGACACAAAGCAATAAAGGGTTCAGGGAGAGAGTGAGCAGAATGTAACATTAACTCACAACCCTGAGATGAATCTTTTCTTCTCAAAGAGTCTAATTTTGAAAAGTCCTAATTTTGAAAGGTGGAACATTTTCCAGGCACGTGCGTGATTCGGTCCTCTGAGTATAGTTTGTGTAAATGTTATCCTAGTATCCTGTGATGTAAGAATTTTTGGGGAGAACTGGTAAACACTCCTTTGGGATAATTATCAAATGCATTGTTAACCGTATAAAAGGAATGTATCTGCATAAGCACAGTGTTGAATTTCACCACTGGTTGAGAAAGTACAATGGTTTTTCCCTAGTCGTCAGTTTATATAAATTTACATGAGTTTATATGAGTTTGAGCAAGTTTTCAAGGAAAAAAACATTCTGTTCAATTTCAATATGAAATCTTAGATTCTTGTCTCCCATCTTCAAAGAAAAGCTCTTTTTAAGGAGGGCCTTCCTAAATGAGTGGGGCTACATTTACAGAGCACCATTTGTGCATTCAGCAACAGTCCTCACACTGTCTGTTAAATTGAATTGGCCTTCACTTCTGTTTCTGAATGTGATGAATGGCATCATTCAATAATATATGTTTGTCAAGTTGCAATCTTGTGCAGTGTTAAGCACAGTGTTAAGCAAGGTTCAGACTGCATATAAAATATACTCTCTAATTTAAAAAAAAAAAAAGTAAGACAGAAAATGAGAGGAAAACTTTGATGTAGCTATATACATTATCAAAATTATGGAAAGGATATCGTTGGCTATTTTGCTTCACATTGGGTTTACTATACACAAATTAGTGAGAAGAATTGTGCCTTGAGATGCAAGATTTTAATAAATAGTGCCCTTATTCATACCAAATCCTTCATTATCTAGGAAAATGGGAATAATAACACAAGTAGAAAGACAAATACTATGTATTTACATGGATTAAGTAACAAAAATGCAGGACACTAGGCATAAATGCCTGGCTCGGGTTGAGGAACCTGTTCTATCAGCATTTTCAGAATGGATGAGGAATTGTAATTCCTAACATAGAAGTAAATTTTGACAAGACATGCATTTTTCAGTAATGTCCTGATTCATCTAATTTGTTCAAAAAGTGTTTAAAGACTGTGATTTTCCATAATGAGCAATGAGAATCTATCAGTGCTGATCATTGCTGTTTAAGACACGGTCATGGTAAGCCACAGAAAATGCAATTAATGACATATTGAGTGGATCAAACTTTATTTGCACAAAATCTTCTCTCTCAGAAGCATTTTCTATTAACATTGCTTTCTGCAAGTGATAGAAGTTTTAACCTTGGTGTACCAGATAAGTCGTTGATCTGTCATCAGACTTTTTCCTACCTCCCACAGCACTGTGCTTCAAAAGTTTGTTTGGAAATGAAACCAAATTCTATGTTTCCTCTACAGATGGTTGACCTCTTTCAGTTAGTGACTGCATTACTCATTTAAACAATTATACAGGTCAGAATAGTGTAATCTAAATTATTTAGTCTCTGGGTGTTTTTCAGACACCACTGACAGTCCGAGAGGATCCAGCTGCTGGTTGTACCTGGATTTGAACTCCTCAAGATAACAGAGTTTTAGTTAGGGTTTTCAGTCACGATATATTGCTTTGTCTACAAAAATACATACAACGCTATCAGCTACTCCTGACAGACCACAAAGACGGTAGGTATCAAAACATGCAAAAAGTAAGATGATATATTCCTAGGCAAAGTTTTTAAAATAGTTCTTACTTCATTTGAATAAAAATACCTGGATGCTTCTTCCTCATGCAAATCTTAAAAATACCTTTTTGTTTGTCCCCCACAGGGAGCAATTCAAGTCTACCAAACAGACTAGCAAAATATTATGATAACCTTTTCTATCCTAATTTGTACTGGAGGCTGTGTGTGTGCTAGGATCAACATTAATTACTGTATAACATTTCAGCTCTGTAGTTCATAGAAATGTCAGGGAGTTAGCTAAAGGGGATGTAGGGTCCTGATAGCAGCAGGGGGTAAGTGGCCTCAGTCATTGTGCAGCATGTGGATGATGGGAATTTGCAAAAATAGAATCCATAACGGAGGTGTTAAAGCTAACTAACCCCAATAAAAAGTTATGTTTCACCAGGAAAACCATCACATTGGTAAAGTGTTCACCAGCAATTACTTGCTCTTTCTAATAAAATTTAAGTTAATAAAGTCTAGAATTCAACAGTTAGCAAAACAGACTGCAGTAATGATTCCACATAATAAGGGATCTACTTTGTTAAAGTTAATATATCAGTTTGAATTAATGCATTTTAAATTCAGATTCCTTTTGCAGCTTGAATCCAAACTAATTACAGGTTTTAAATTGTCACTAGTAGGAGCTCAGCCAAGGCATATTTCCTCTCTTCTTTAGCTGCACCCTGAGAATTCATGAATCAATTTTTTTCTGGGTCATGACTTTGCCCCGCCAGGAGCAGAGAAAACCCTTCAGTGTGAAGAAAATTTAATGGCAGAGATCCCAGTACAGACAGAATTTGCACGCAAATGGCTATGAAGTAAATGGCAGGGGAACTTTCCAAAGCATGAGAAAGAAACCTTAAAATCATTTGTAGTAATCCAAACGGCAGTGAATTAGGCAAGTACGTTTAAGCACAGCAGTATCCATGTCTGTCTTGGCAGTTTGGGATTGTTGGATGATTTAGGAGGGCTGCTTTTGCAAGCCTTTTTTTTAAACAGTAGAGGTCACCTTAGTACAAGTATCTTCTAAGAAAACAACCACAACAACAACAAAAAACCCTTTTCTACCCAGACAATTAACATACATCAAAACTACTCACAACTTCTTTCCAGTGTTTTATACACATCTAAAAAACCTCAAAGCTTATTGTCCATTTAATTTCATTATATATATCTATAGTGATTATGTGATAAGAGGATTTCTCAAAGTATACTTACAGCTTTAATCATTGATCCACACATATAATTCATTCAAATATCTGGAAATTGGTCTTTATACTTACCATGGGGAAAAATGCAACAAAGTAATTTGTTTCCTGAGAGGAGATTCTCAGACATAAATTGCATCTACCAAAATTCTCACACTTTCATTAAAAAATAAAAATCCTTGATTCTTGAAGCTTGACAAATCAACAAAAGATTTGGTAAATTAACATTACATATATCCAGCTTAATAAAAATTGACAAAGCTTTTTCTACAGTATTTGTTTTCATGATATGGCTACCTTTTATTCAGCATTGTACCTAACATCACCTTTGGAAACTGCTTTGTGGAAAATTTCTACAGATACTGGGAATGGGTGTAGCAAATTATTTGACAAATACTTAGAAGTTTCTATACATAGCAAAGGAGTTTTTGTAATCATTTAAGACCCATCAGAATAAATGCATTGTAAAAATATGGCTGTTTAAACTGTTTATACAGTTCAAAAGGAACCATGAAAAATGGCACACAATAACTCGCCTCACATGCAAACACGTTCTTAAATATTAAAACAGTAATTTGTTTATGCTAGCAGTATTGCTGGATTCTGGCTTTAAATAGTGTGAAGTAACTATTTTGGCACTCTTTTCCTCCAGATAAGGTTATTTAAAGTGTTTCCATTAAAACTCTTAGTTAATATCTCAAAATGATTACCTTTATATATTATCATTTCAGAAATGAAATGCCTGGGGCATTCTTAAATGCTATGTTACTTCTAAATCACTTTATTAGATTTCCTGCTCAAGTGGTTTGTGAAGAAAACATTACATGTATATATTTTTTTCTGATTACCAAACCACATTAGACTACTTTAAACTAGTCTACAGTTTAAAAACAGGTCTAATAACAGGTGAATGCTGAAAAATATGCAAACAAAATGGCAGACATGAATGACTTCATTTAAGGCATAATTGCTTCTCATCAACCCAAGAAATCATGCAGAAACAGTCCCCGTTTCAGCCAGCCAGGGAGAGACTGGAGAAATCACTCAGGCATAGAGTCTAAATGGAAGGTCCACTCCTGGGTCTCTGCCAGATAGCTGATCCACACACATATCCCGGCTTGGGGACAATAGACCTTAGAATCACAGTTCATCATAACAGATAATTATACGGTGAGTAAAACAATAAGGTACTTTGGCCTTTCAATATATAGACTAATTGTGGACTACGAAGTTCTGCCTGGGAGGCATAAAACACACCCCTCTGTGGGTTATTATATTGTGGTGAGGAGTGGCATGAATTTTGTGGAAGGGATTTTAGGAGCTGGTGAGTTCCATATGTTGTTTTTTGCTGTACATCTTGGGCATGGAGCCAGAGTTTCCACACATGCAACTAGAAGCTGTTTATAAAAAAATAATAAAAAATCTTCCTACTTGCCCCTTTTAAATGTTTTAAGGAACAATTATCTCTTTTTCTATCAAAGTCAGTAACCACAATTATTTTCCACTTTTCAACATAATATTTCAACTTGGGCAAGGTGGAAAGAAATATATTGGTCTTTTCAAAGGGAAAATATGTTAAGCTTATATCTTTTATCTGTGTTTTTCATAGCAATAAATTCATAGCGCCAGGCTAAAACATTCCCTCTAACTGTTGTATGCTGTTTCTTTTCTGGATTGTTTGTAAAGACAAAAGATCAGGGAAGAAAATACATATAATTCATGACTGAACATCTTTTGAATCATTTTAAAATGACTATCTGTTTTATGCTCAGCCAGTTCTGCTTAAAACGATGACAAGCAAGCAAGCTCTTTTATAGCAAACACGAGTGTTAGTTTCTGGATGCCATGCAAGGAGTGCAAATGCATAAGAAGTCTGACCTCCTGCACTAAGAAACAAGTACTCTATCTCTGCAATTTGTGCAGCCCCACTGCCAGCCAATTAACTCGAAGTTGAGTTTTGACTCAAACTCATGACCCTTCAATCTCCACAGTCATGTGTTACATCTGGTATCATTGAATTAGTCCTTCCATTTTGGCTTTTTTTTTTTAAACCATCCACTTTCTTTCTGCCAATTTTTTTTTCCTAACCACTAATGATAATTCAAGAAGCTTTGTACACTATCTGCATATTTGTTTGTTTTTGAGCAGAGCTCCCTTAGAAAAAATCTGGCATACATTTTTCTTTTCTAAGAATACCATTCAATTCTGCATTTCATGATACCCTTTTTTCCTGTTCTGTCTATAATGGTGACCATTACATCATGTACCCTGAGGGCTGTGCTTAAAAAGAGAAAGGATGGTGAAATTAGCAAAAATAAAAGGAACTCCCTGACTTGAATTCACAAACTGTGCTTGTTTTTGTTAAACAGAACAAAATCTGCAGTGACGGTAGCAAGTTCAATAACGTGTAGTGCATACGTTTTCTCTCAGCTACAAAGCACCTTCCTTAAGAAAAGCTTGTAAAATATTCAATGTAAACTGCTGAAGAGACTCATATTTAGTAGTACTCTCCAAGCTGTGAGTACATTTCTTGATTAAATTTTAATGTTTTTCCATGCAGTATAATTTATTACCCAAAACTTGCTTCTGTCACAATTATTTGTAAAATTGTGTTTTAAAAATGCTAAAGGAATGAAAGGAAGCAGCTGATTTTGTTCAGCTTTTCAGAAGTTAGACCTGGAGAATTAGGAAGAGTTGAAAATACACTGCATTAGATATTTTTATTCCATACTGCTTCTCTAAGAATCCTATTTATGCTATACAGCGCATGGTAACTACTGTCAGTAATGACAGACAATTCCAATGGTGAGCATGTACTCAGTCTTCAGTGCTTAAAACATTCCTTTTTTCTCATCATGTCTACCCTGGATTTTCTCACTCAGCTATTGTATGTGCACTGCCTCATCTTTATGTCAGTGTACCTCCATGTAAGTCTTCTCCTTTCCTTTTGAAACTAGTTAAATGTATTGTTCCTCATATGTGTGTGTGTGTGTGTACATGCAAAATCAGTCGAACAATTAGTATTCAGATGCCAACAGAAAAGTCTATGCAGATGTGGTAAAAGTAGTCATATTCAAATTGTTTTTGTGCATTTATAAAATACTGTTGTGACTACTGTATATAACTACAGTAATGTCATCGTATCATACATAATAAGTTTTTAACTATCAGAGTAAAATAAATGATACATTATTATTGAATGATGCAGTATTTAAATATAAAAGCAGTTGAGTGCCCTATCAGTTTCCTCTTAATATTTTGCTGGTACAAATGTTTTTCTGACTTCTAAATCACACATTTGCTAAAATGAGCTCTGCTAGATATCAGTTTGAACACAGGCACAATGTGTCTCAGTCAGATTCATAAAACAGATAACTGAACTAGAGTTTGACTTTTGACATCAACAATCTGACTTCAATATTTCTCCACAAAACGAGACTTCTGACTCTCATCACTGTTTCAGTGTGATGGATAGCTTTTCAGCTGCTGACAGCAGTGAATGTAATAAATGTAATCATCCACACTGGGGGCTGAATATTTCTGTTTTTTAAGTTTTCCGTCTTGTGCATTAAGAATGACAAAGTAACACCTGCAGTATTACAGTCACTCCTTTCCTACACAATTGAAATATAAAAATGTTATTATGAGTTGTCTATGCATTAGTACTTCAGTGCTAAATAAGCTTTTAATTACCTACATTTTTTTTTTACTCGAAGAAACACTTGCAGAAACAGAGCTTAATTTGAGCTCTGTTTGACTTCTCTGATCATCTGGGCTTTCATTGTCATTGCTTCATAATAATTTAATGTCATATATAATGACATAAAACCAGGGAAAACCAAGGAAGCTGCCAATGTGAACTGATCTAAGTGTTCACGTAGAAAAGCCTGATTTCTTTCTGCCAACAACATTCAGCATAGTCTGCAACTGGGCTAGTGTTCTCTCGCTATCTCATTTTCAAATAGTCTTTCAGCATAAAGTGTAGCTGCTTAATCAGAGTGTTTTATCTACCACAATTAACAAAATGAGTGAATGTATATATTGGCAATACATAAAAAAAGTATTAAAATGATGTTTACCATTTAGTTAGCTAAACATTTTACCATTCTGTTTTTTCACTCGTTTCATGTTTGAGCAACTATTATTATGTTTGCAGCTAAAACAGTATAGCTGGACCACATGCCAAATTCAAAATTAGTTCTAAACTTTCATTAAAAACCTTTGTAGGGAAATCTCTTTTGTCAATGAAAAACTTATTTGGAAGCACATAAAGCTGCAGTTTGCATTTTCAGCAGTCTCTGAAAGCAGTGACTTATTTTACTTTAGATCTAATTAAAAGTTTATGGAGATGCAATGGATTTTTGTGCAAATTAGAATTAATTAGAGTTATTAAGAAGCCATGAAAAGAAGGATTTGAGAAATAGTGAGAAATATTATTTAAACCCTAATGGAATTCTGTGAAACCCACAGGTCTATTACAGGCCCCTGATTTGCCAGGATCACTGCAGGGAATCTAACATTAATAAGCACACTGGTAATTAAATCATTTGTTACTTTGTCTGTAATGTTGTAATGTTTCACTGATACTCTGTCAGAGCTCTTTGTGCAGATCAGAGCTAATCAAAGGTAATCAATTTTCAGCATTTGAGAAATCTGTAAATGATTATACATTCATCAGATCATTTAGTGGAGTGCAAGGAAAGTGCAATGCAATTAATCTTCCTGCATGAGGAGGAATTACCACCACAGAATTCAACAGTTATAATTAATTTCATTGTCTTGCTGTGAATTTTGATTGCTTTTCTTTGGACTGTATAGTACAAATGATGATTCATTGCAAAGTATTTGCAAAGCAAACACACCAGTGTGCTATGCAAATTAAAGTAGCTGTATAACAGATAGGTTTCAAACTTCCTATTTACTCAGGGTTGTTGAGTACTAATTTGCCAAATAATTGCTTGTTAACTTTATACACTCTCCCTCTGAATATTGAGATTGGTAACCAATATAAATAGAAAGCACATGCTGTTTGATATCTCATGGTAAGAATTGAAAATACTAGTTAGCACTTAAACTTGCATTCAACTAGAAGAAACACAATTTTCAACTTATATTTTAAAAAACATTCTCTCTACCTTCTTTAATATATAACTCTTTTTTTTTTTTAATGTGTAGTATATTGAAAGTCAAAAAGAATTTTAACTGGCTTTGCCATAAAGATTTATGTAAGCTTAAACAAAGCAAAAAATCAATTTGTGATTATTCATTTAATATTTGCATTCTTTTATTACCATTACTAAATATTACATAGCTTTTTTTAGGATATTACCCAAATTATAGGAGGTAATGTAGAAGCATTTAGAAAATTAGTCTATGCCTTGAATATCAAACTGTCAAAAACAAATGTTCTGCTCTAGGTTTCTATACCAAACCAAAGCCTACTTGGAGTGACTGGAGTGCTGAGTACACACATATGCTGCTGTAGATTCAGTTACAGGACTAGAATCTAATTTAAGACTTCAGTATAAAACTAGATGGTACAATCAATAAGCATGATTTGCTCATTGTTAGTCAAATGCTAACAGAGATGTTCAGATATGAGAAATGCCAAAATGTTATTGTAAAAGAGCCAATTAATTTCAAAAGGTGTTGAACTGAACCCAGCAGAGGGGAATATGGGAATAAACATTTAGGCATAAGTGGTAAGAATGTGTAGTTGCAGGCTACAACTGAAATGAAGTAATTTCAATTTTATTTTTAAAACTGTAATAGATAACAAATATTGGGAACTGTCAGTGGATATCTAGTTAATCATTACTGACAGCATTATCCATTATATTCTATCTGATTTCACTTATGATTAACGTAAAGGTTTCATTAAAAAGGTAAAACACTATAATCCTTCATTATTTTGTTCTGTACAAATGAGATCTGGTAATGGTAACCATGTGTATAATTATGTACATATGTATACGTATGCCTACATGATTACGTATTATACGTGTACATACAAATTTTTAGAAAGTCAATTCTTTCACTGCTAAATGCAATTATTATGACAGCATTGTAAATAACATATGATGTACTAAAAAAAAACCAACAAGTTTCAGAGAGCATGAGGATGGAAGGGCAGTTTCCCTTCAGTACTGAGTAGTAAAACTTAAACATTGTACAGCTAATTTGAGTAAATACTAATGGAAGACAGAAAGAGAGATGTTCAGATTTGAGAAGTGCCAAACTGTGGAGCTGGAAATACTCGTCATGTGAGTATTTCTGAAAGCCCTGGAAAATTCTTAGAAAGGAAGTACGCAGATATTTAAGGCATTTGTACTATTCTCTGGTTCAACCATGACTAGGTCAAAAGGCTGAATCTAACTCAATGCTTACAGCCCATGCTGAAATTACAGAAATGTGAATCCAGATACAAAGTAAACTCCATTTTCAGGATTTAGAGCTGAAGAGAAAAGGATTCTGATTTCTTAAAAGTATTCTGCTTGTTCTCCACAGGTTAGAGAGTTTTTTGCAGATTGCATCTCTTCTTGCAACAAAAACCAAAACAAAGACAAACCTTGAAATTTAGAGTACAATAACTGTGCATTGCATACACCTGAGGAGTTCATGATGTTATTGGTTTAAGAAATTTTTAGTTTTGATATAAAATCAATAGTTTCTCCATCTAAAACCCACTGAAGTGCACAACTTAAAATAGCTAGAAAACTATTATTGATGGATAATGATTTTACAGTAGATCTATAATCTTTTAGTGAAAGTTCCCAAGATGAAAATATTGTTCTGGAAATTTTAGAAAACTGGTTCTTTTCATAAAATGGGTTGCAGTTACTGGTAAAGTAATTTCTGGCTTAGGAACTGATTTGGACCATCCTAAACATGAACTTGTTTATCACAGCTGCAAGAAGAAACTACTGAAAAAAAAAAAAAAAACATTTATATGCTTCTTTATGAGAATTTCTTTTGCAGGGGGGCAGAAAAATAAAAGTTTTTTAACCTGTGAAGTGAAAATTGTATTTTACTAGGGATGAAGAACAGCTTGCATGATACTATCCATTCCAGACTGGAGCTCTATAGAGGTCAAAGAGATAAAAGAGAGAGGTGAAATGTGGAAAAGTAAAATGAAATGTTATGTCTCATAAATGCACACAAGCATATTCAACATCTCTCTATGTAGCCGCAGATGCTTTTACCCTTGTCATCTCACAAGGAAAAATAAAAACTGCTTCTTCATTAACATCCTTCATTTTCTCTGACTGTACAGTAGACTTCAAATAGTTAATACCTATATACAGTGAGGAGGTTGAGAATGATCAGTTTAGTGTTACATGAAGGACATTCCCAAAATGCACACTGACCTCTCACTGGCCCTATTCATTTCACTTTTCTTTGTCATCATAACCTCTGTAACATCACAGAAACCCACGCTCATATCCTTATTCTATGCTCCAAGCAGTTTAGCTTGTATGAATTGCACTATGTTCACTTTTTAAAGTATCCCATATTGAAGTTCATTTTTTATCATTTTGCATTTTATTTTACTTCTTTCAGTGATCTTTTATTGTCTGAAGTCTAGATTTCTGCCAAGTTTCTGAACTGCACTTGTCAGAGTATTGCCCACAACTCTGGGATCCTTTGTTGAAGCTGTAGAAATAAAATGAATAGTATAAAAGCTTGATGGCATCTGTGGATAGGAAACTCATTAAAAGCCTCAGGCTTCTGTTTTATTTCTAACCACATTGCCCTGTGGGATTTCAAGGTCTTGCAGGATGAAACCAGCAGGACTCATTACTTCTAAAACAATGTTTAGAGTTCTATTGGTGGTGGAATGCTTCTGCCAGTCAGGTAAAAAACCTAGGCCTTTATCCTTCCTGAAACAATACCAGGCAGCTCAGAAACTGCTTGGAAAAGTCATGCCTTTGAATGCAACTGCAGGTGTTGCTCCTCAAAGACTGTTGGTACCCTCCTATGCATCCTTCAAAGGAATAATAGCAAATTCACTTTGGGATTCAAATGAAGTCTAAGAAAAATTGAAATAATAGGAACAAACTTTTGAGACGTCCTACATTTTTCCCACGAACTTATGGACCATGACTAATACCCTGAGGGCAAAAAAACATCCTTTTTCCCTCTTACATAGGCGTAGAATTCACCATGTCAGATAAATAAGCTTCATGACCTCACCTTGTTTAAGGCTACCATTCAATTACTAGCAAAGGCTACTCACCACAGTGAGAAAAGAGTGTGGTCCTCTGACTGCTCACATTAATTAGAAATGGATTGAAATTTATATAGTACAAGAATAGTAAAAAATGCTATGAAATTTCTCCAGAAGAAATAAATTCAAAACATTTAGTAAAAAGTATTCAGTAGTATTTTGAGTAAATTAATGGCTCAAATTTTCTTTGTGATTGATCTAATTATGAAAATATTCTTGAATATGTGATAGAAAAAAGTAATGCTCTTGCAAGTGTGGGACTGTGTCAGTACTTAAAGCAGTATCATACTTTTGTTATGTATAACTCTTTTACAGATTTTCTGAATAACTTATCCATACTGTCTGAAAATTACAACCTTTTTGTAAAAATGTACAATAATAATTAATACATTTTGTACACTGACGTATTAATTAAAATATTGTATATATTGAAACACTATTTAAGCATCCAAGGCAGAACTCCTCTTTAAGCTTCCTGAAAACTGAACCCAAGAAAAAATATTTTAAAGCAAAATTGCTTTACCCACAAATTTTCTTTGTAGATGATCAAGACACATAAAGATCACATTCTCTTAATTCATAAAACAGCTAGTTGTGGTGACAGTAACAGTAATAAACGGCAAACAGCTAGGTCACTAAATTACAAATGCACAGATTTTCTCTTTTTGAACAAGTTTGCTATCAGTAAGCTTATCGCTGCACCATTTACTGAAAAGTTGCAATATTTAGACTTGCTAAATATAAGGTATCAGAAAGAAATAGACTGGTGTTTTCTTGTCATCAGTTTCCAAAATAACTATGCAACAAAGTGTTGGTAAAGCATTTCTCTTTCTGTCTTTCCTTTTTTTTTGCCTATGCCAACTCCAAGAGCTCTCCCATAATATCTCAATAGAGCAAATACTTTTGAGTTTTGAAAGCATTCTGTTTCTTTAATAAACTTTATCAAAAATTCAGTCTGCAAACTACAAGATTATTTCCTTACAATTTACAGCAATATTATTTTAATACAAATTGATCTAATGTGGCTCATGTTCTGTGAGGTCTATTTACTTAGAATATGTAGTTCTTCCTTTTACCCACATTTAAATTAGATATAGGAAACCGCAGCGTTATTTCTGGTTGTAAATGAGGGGACTGAAGACTTTGGACCAAAAAAAAAAAAAAAAAAAAAGATGCCCTTCAGAGGAAGATACAGTTGGGATCTTTGTGTAATTGTTTCTGCATTACTGTTCCCAAAGGACCAGGTGAAGAGATTACCAACTCCAGCCAACCCCCAATTGTTTGTTGCTATCCTCTTGCCAGACAATGCTTCCCTGCCAGATCCACTGGTTAAATTATCTGTGTTACCATTTCCTAATTTATATCAAAATGAGTTTGGTTAGCAGGGTAGGCAAGCAAAAAAAAATTATTATTTTCATAGAATCATAGAATTAGTTAGGTTGGAAAAGACCTACAAGATCATCCAGTCCAACCATCCACCTACCACCAATAACCCCACTAAACCATGTCTCTCAACGCTATATCTAAATGTTTCTTGAACACCTCCAGGGACCGTGACTCAACCACCTCCCTGGGCAGCCCATTCCAGCGCCTGACCACTCTTTCAGAAAAGTAGTACTTCCTAATGTCCAGCCTAAATCTCCCCTGGCACAACTTGAGGCCATTCCCCCTCGTCCTGTCACTAGTTACACAAGAGAAGAGGCTGACCCCCAGCTCACTACAACCTCCCTTCAGGTAGTTAGAGTGATAAGGTCTCCCCTGAGCCTCCTCTTCTCCAGGCTGAACAATCCCAGCTCCCTCAGCCACTCCTCATAAGGCCTGTGCTCCAGACCCCTCATCAGCTTCGTTGCCTCCTCTGAACATTCTCCACGGCTCAATGTCCTTCTTGCAGTGAGGGGCCCAAAACTGGACACAGTACTCATGGTGGGGCCTTACCAGGGCTGAGTACAGAGGGACAATGACTTCCTTACTCCTCTGGCAACACCGTTTCTGATACAAGCCAGGATGCCATTTTCATGGTTTATGTTGGATCATTTTAATATTAATATATCTTATCTGCGTTCATACTCCCAGCTTGTCCTGCAATCAGTGGAATATTTATCTCCAGGAGGGTAATTCCAATCATTACAACTAAGATGTAAGCTGCAGTCTGGAGTTCACCGTGGAGGAGCAGCCGCATGTATCAGTACAGGCTGGCGGATGACCTACTGGAGAGGAGCTCTGTGGAGCAGGACCTGGGTGTCCCAGTGGACAACACATTGGCCATGAGCCAGCAGTGTGCCCTGGTGGCCAAGAAGGCCAATGGCATCCTGGAGTGCATTAAAAGGAGCATGGCTAGCAGTTCAAGGGATGTGATCCTCCCCCACTACTCTGCCCTGGTGAGGCCACATTTAGAATACTGTTTCCAGTTTTGGGCTCCGCAGTTCAAAAAAGTCAGGAGTCTCCTAGAAGTCCAGTGAAAGGTCACAAAGATGATAAAGAGCCTGGAGCATCTCCCCTGTGAGGAAAGGCTGGGTGACCTGGATCTGTTCAGCCTTGAGAAAAGAAGACTAAGAGGGGATCTGATTAATGTCTATAAAATATCTTAAGTGTGGGAGACAAGGAACGTGGCCAACCTCTTTCTGGAGGTCTGTGGGGACAGGACAAAGGGAAACAGCCATAAAGTGGAGCATAAGAAGTTCCTCACCAACATGCAAAAGAACTTCTTCATGGTGAGAGTGACAGAACACTGGAACGGGCTGCCCAGAGAGGTTGTGGAGTCTCCTTCTCTGGAGACGTTCAAGACCTGCCTGGATGCCTACTCGTGCAACCTGCTGTGGGGAGCCTGCTTTGGCAGGGGTGTTGGACTGGATGATCTCTAGAGGTCCCTTTCTACAATTCCACGATTCTGTGATTCTGTGAAGAGCAACACTTAGCTTGGAATGTGCATCCATCTAAAGTTAGGTGAATCAAATACTATCCTGTGCTTGATTTGTAACTCACCAAGTAAGACTGGCACAAACAACATTAATTCTGGAAAATGATTCTCAAATTGGCCAATCATCATTGTCAATAGTTATAACCTTCCTGTCCATTTTAGAAAATGTTCATAAAAAATATACTTTGCATTTAGTAGTAGCAACTGGTAGTTTTGTAAAGATCCTCTATACAAATGTCAGTGCTATTACTTCTTTGTTTAACTTAGTAGGTTCCCTGTCTTTAAAATAATTTTTCAGATTTTAATTAATTTTTCAAATAAACACACATAGTTGTATAAGACACAGAACTTTTTGGATGAGCTGTATAAATAGGTGTAAATTAGCTATGCAGGTCTCACTATGAGTGTTCCATGAAAGTGGACAATTTGAGGAAATATACATTATATCTGATATGACTAAAGTTCAATAAAATGTTTTACAGATTGAGTTTGAATTCTATTTTCCATGATTAAAGATTTTTTTTTGCAAAGGTTCAAACTTTCTACACCTTCTACCAGTCTTCGTTCAGATTAAGTATACAGAGCTTGAAAGGTTCTCAATTGTAGAAACTCTTGTCATAACTTTCAATCCATTTAAACTCCTATGTACTATAATTATTCAATATGTTTAAGTCACCTAGCAGCTCAGATTAAATAAGTTCAGATCGGTTCTTCATCAGTTTGTTATGAATTACTCAGGTGAAGAGTGAATTGAAAGCTTTTCAACAATTAGTGGGAAAAATCATAACAGCAGATTACAGCTAAACAAAGATAATTTCATGAAATCATCCCTCTTTTGGCTATATGCATTTGACTTTACACTTTCTAGATTATTTCATGTACATCCTCCCGATAAGAATTACTCAGTGGTGTTTAGTATATATATCTTACCCACCGTTTGAGGTAGAATGACATTTCATTGTTCTATCATAAACATTACTAGGTTAAAGAATCTGCAACTTGATTTGAGCCTAAGTTCAACCAGTCATTTTATTCATAGCAGGGAGAAGATACATGAGTAAAAGAGTAATGGTACAAAATTGAAATGCTTTAAAGTATAATAACCAAATGATAGGTGATGTGTACAGTCAGGACCATAAGATGGTCCCACATAATGTGAATTTATTTTACACAAAAATTGGAATTCATTAAAAGTATATTCCAAAACACAACAGCAAAAAATAGCAAGAATATCGTGGTTCTGATACTTACTCAAAATTTAGAATCATTTTTCCTTCTTCACAGGCTAAAGTGTGGTTTCTCCATATTACATTTTGATAAGAGTTTTTCTTCCTTCATCAATTTAACTAAATTTAACAAGTGCATCAGATTTAGGATACAATTATAAATTCTTTCCTGTATTTAAGAAATCTGGAATCTGTGAAAGTTGGGTGAAAACCATTAGTGAGGAACACAGAATAAAAATTCACTCTGTACACAGTGTATTTTATAACATGAAGTGTAGATGGAGTTCACCTACTGAAAATATACATCTCTGTGGCCAAGTCTTACTTAAAATGGATGCTAGCTCGTGTTCCAGGCTGGAAGTTTTCTGCAGTCAGCTACAGATGTGATAGGATTTGCTTTTACATAATTATTTTGTCATATCTGTAAGCATCCCTCACTTAAACAACTTGAGAGGTGTTAAGGGTGTGTGTAGATGCATGAGTTATCCTCTGAACTCATTTCCCATCTGTATGAGAACAGTTAGGTCACAGTCTGAACCAGTGATTGAGCTCCTGGTGAAATGGGGGTAGCCAGCCCTAGGAGGACAGGTGGAAGCAATTCACCTGTGTGACCAGGAGTGGACCACTCCCTAACCTTACTTAAGGGTTGGCAGGCACAAGGTTATTTCTTTTTCAGTGTTTGGTGAGTCCTAATCCTCATGATGGGGTAAGCAATATTCCTTCTTTCTTGGGTGATCCAAAACTGCTTTAAAGCAACTGTATCTGCTGTCTCCTATCCTTGCATCATCCTCTGCGAAACTGTCTGCAACATGCTTATGCTGCATTGTACCACACAAAGAGAATACAAATATGGATAGTTATTATAGAATAGGTGACAAGAACAAGGTTTTTAACACCTTACCTTGGTGTTATGGTGTTTTTCATCTTTCTATACTTAAGATTTCTTAAACCATACTTAATTCCCCTTACTCTGTTGCAACTCTATAATAAAATCATGGTCTGTTTGTTTTAAAGTGAGAAACTTTTCTTATTGCTTATAATAGGGAAAACACTTCACCAAGGTGATCAACTTGTTAGCACTGTTTCTATGCTACAATACGCTCTTAGTGAACTAACAAATCCAGTGTTTTCTAGACATACTCACACAAGGGCTGCTCTGAAAGTAATGCTTCCTATTTTACTATGTTGGCTCATGGCATCAGAGGCTGATGGTGGTGGTGTGGCACTAGAGGTTGAGCCTTCCCACCAATATTCTGTAATGTTTTGTTGCTGTGTGAGAAATGGCAGTGGAGGGGCAGTCTAATACAGCAGTGTCAGATATGGAAGTGCACGTGAAGCAAAGGTGTGTCACTGAATTCCTCTATGCAGAACAAATTGCATCCATGACATTCATCCACACTTGCTGAAGGCAGTGGAGGCCAAACAGTGGATATGAGCACAGTGAGGCTGTGGGTGGTGTGTTTCAGCATTGTGGAAGACAAGTCACATTCCAAACAGCCATACAGATTTTTATGAGCCTGTCATGCAGGCTCTTGTTCATTGCTGGTGAAAATTCACAGCTAATGGTGGTGACTATGTTGAACTAAGGATTTGCTCTATCAAAGAGAGTTGTTGTGCTCTTTGTAGCCGTTGTAGTTTCCATGGAAATAAATAGAAGGCATTATTTTAGAGTGACCTACATAGGTAAGGAGAAATAATCTTCTGAAATGATAATCATGGAGTTTTTTCTACACTAATATTTTTTCCTATTTTACTACTCTTCCCTCTTCCATTGCATCACATTTATCCAACCTATATCTCTACAACTGTGCAATTACAAACAAGTTTTCCTTGCACTAGTTGCCCCTACTTGAGTTAAATCACGGTTTTACTATAAATAATGGAGAATATAAATAAGCCACTTTGCACAGTGTTAAATCATGCTGCTTAGATGATTGATACGCACAGCTGAGTGATTCAGGTGCTCATGACTATCTTGTCAACAATGAGCTACCACACTGTAATCTTATGGAAATATTTTCCATTTCCAACTAGCTAGAAAAAAAGCTTTTATTTATCAATATGTTAAGCTTTAGTGTATGTCTCCCTCAACAGCATGAGATGGCCAGGTTAGTCCTCTGGCCCTGTGCTGTTTTCTTAAAAGGCACAGTATTCATCCATATGAATCCCACATTCTCACTTGCCACCTTAGTTACTACTACTTTCTAATACTACGCCTTTCTCCTCACTGGAGTCATAATTTTGCTAATTTTTTTTTACTGGCACAGCACACAACAACTCATGGTTGATACCTCACAGCTAATGCTGTGCATTTCTTTGAGCATTATAAAGGCTTAGAACTTCTAGAATGCAATGAAGATCTGAGTTCAAGTGATATAAAGTCTTTCTTTTCCTTCAGGACTAAAGCTTTTATGGCAACTGGGAGCTGCTATACTGTAAGAATAGCTTTTTTATTCCTTGTTTACTCAAAGTTGGGGAAGGCATGGTCTGGGGGGAGGAAAGTGTAATGAAAATCAAATCTGTGCTAAACAAGTTCTTAGATTTAGTAGCAGCTATACATATATTCAGAAAAGAAGTATGGACTTTTTTCGGTCATTTTTTTTTAAGAAGCAAAACTGAACTTCGAGTGCTTCTTCTTCCTGTCACATTAGCCATCGTTAAAGCTTCTGACAAGTTTTGTTATTGTTAAATTCCAGCATAAATCCTAAATCATGATACAGGTGTATGCATATGTTGTTTAGTCTGAGATGGCCAACTACTATGCATGAAACTTCATATTAAAAATAAATGATAATAGATCCATGAAAGCGCTCTGCCTTTCGTATCTATTGATATTTTTCTGCAAGAAAACAGATCACAGTTCCACATCCACAGTTCCACTGACATGCAGAGAAATAAACAAAAATAAGCTGGAGAACAGACCTGCATAACATACGGGTCAAGGATTTCATGCAGCCCGCAGAGCAGTTTCTCTAGCACGCCAGCTATTTAGCAGTAATGTGTACTGTTATAAAAAGCAGGGTGTGCATCCTGGCTGGGCTTTTAACCAACCTCTCAGCTGTAAGCAGCTGATGAAAAGTGTATCTCCTGGCTGGCCATATGGGTAGGTGGGAGGAAATTATTTATAGGAAGAAGGGGAAGACAAGAGACACTGGACAGTCAGGAGAAGGAGGTGAATTCAGTGCGAGCAAGGGAGGATCATTACTGTAGTACAGAAGATTGGGTCTCATATTAATACAGCATTGTAATGTCTTTCATATTTATAGGGGATATCCACGTTTGAGAATTTCATCATTGCATCTATTCTTGCTTCCATAAATACAATATCTGAATCTAACCTAGCAAATCCTTGTGGTAAATAAGTGCTTCTGTCTATATGCTACAATTTTAGACCTATTAGGAAAATCCATACTATACAAAGTGTGATGTGCCTAAGTTCAGTGTGAGGTTTTAGGGCCCATGAAATCCCTTAAACCCAACACTTCCTAATGGTTTTTCTTATCAGCTTTGGCTCTATTAACAAATATTACATTTTATCAAATAATTCAATGTTATAGTTGTGATATTTTATAAAAATTTAAAACTCTTCGTTTTAAATCCTACCTAATTCATGGTAGGATTTCAAAAGTAGATGAACTGTAAAAGCAAATACGTGTTTCCCAAATGTGGATATCTCAGGGTGGTAAGAGACAAGATTACCATCTCAAAGGCAGTTACCTTGACATGACAGATCATTTCTGCCAAAACGAAATAACTTTGTTTTCCTTTGCTCTCATCCTTCTCTCCCTCTTTCTGCCACTTTTAGTGGTGGTGAGCAGTTAAACATCACATCCCATGGGAACTAAAGTCAGGAACATGAATATACCTGTGAAGCTGACTCCCTGAGAGTGCTCCTGAAAGTGTTCCCTGATGGAAGTTTCAGAACGTAGCTTTCTTGCAGGTATGTTTCTCTCTTCATGGCCTTGCATGCCTCATTTTCAGGAAAAGAATAAAATCATCTGGATACAGGAAAGGGAGCAAAAGAGAGGGACAGTAGGACACATGTCATTTATTCTCAGTCTAAGCAGATGAAGTACATCTTTTTCTGTCTTTCTCTTCATCCCTGACTTCCATAAATATTTGCACTTGCTTCGTTTGTTTTGGCTGCTTGTATTTGCGTTTGACCTACCAGGTTAATTGTGATTTAAATTATTCTAGAGAAGCAATCATGTCAAATACTTAAACTGGGAGGCTGGAGTACGTTAACTTCTCAGCCCATCCAATTCAACTGCGCAGGGCAGATGAAGAGCTAGCCCCATCGAGGCTGACAGAGCAGAGCTTCACAAGATTAAACAAGAGAGGTCCCTTGTCTTCTGGAAGATGTTGAGATGTATGCAGTTAAGCCATGACTGTCACAAGAAACGCATCACAGTAGGAAGGTACAGTATGCTCATGATTAAAAAGGAAGAAGAGAAAGCTGCCTCTAGCTTTTTGTTTCTTTCTTTATGTTATCTATTAAAAAGGCCCCTGACTTATGAAAATAAGTAGCATAATACAAAAATATTTCTGGATTAAGTCTAAGTCTGATTATCTTACCAATGAATGATCCTTGAGGGAGAAATGTGGACAGAACACAGAGAACTGCTGAAATGCATGAAGACTAGTTATAAAAAGGGAACTATTTTGCCATGGTAAAATAGCAGAAAAGTCATAAATAAAATCCCAATAAGATAGTTCAATCCTTCAGTATCAAAACAAAGAGCCTATAGTGACTGAACTTTGTGTTTTTCTGCCTATGTGTATTTACATACAATTTTCCTGCTTGCTATCTTGTATTTGATTATTCCCCTAGTAGTATTTTACTAACTCACTTCTATCTTGACTGATAATGAAAGTGCTGGATAAATACAAATAGTTTTTAATCATTTATTCTTATTTTATTTTATATTTCAATGTCACTTTGAAGTTTTTTATAAAGTATTTCACAAGAACAAGAAAAATGTCTAAAGGTAAAAAATACCTGATTCAGAAGACAGGCCCATGATGCTAAAATTCACTTAAGAGATGTTGCCTTTTACCTAGTTTGCATATCCCTCATAAATATGCCTGGGAAATATTACTCATTTACATTCAGCTTTTTTCCTTGTGTGTAAAGGGTGCAGCCTTCAAAAAGGACATGTTTTCTCCGGTGTAACAGTATACATTTGTTTATTTCTACAAAGTGTCTGTGCCACTGCAGTTAAATTTGCAACCCACATTTTGAGGATACACCACTCAGTTTCAAGTTATGATGATGATTTTCATATCCATATTTTTTTCCCTTCAAGGGAAATGGAAAATGTTCCAGCAAAAGCATAAGAAAGCTATTTTAAGATCTTCAAAGAAAAATTAATATGTTGCGGTGATGATATTTCATCTTAATCTGGCATCGCCCAGGCTTGTCTCCTTTCAAGGAAGGAAGGACATCTGGGAATGAGTGAAAGCCACAATAAAATCAGATTGTTTTACTGAAATATGATGGCATAGTTGTTTTTTGACAGTTATATATTCAACGAGTAGGAATAAGTGGTATGATAAAGGTGCATGATTTATTGCTATATGCAATTACATGAGCTGCACAATATTGAATTTTTACAGTGAACTGAACTGATGTTTTAGAAATAACAATGTGAAATAGAGCATAGCTATACTTATGGATAGTCATAGGATAAGAGAAAAAGTATGCCTCCAAATAGCTCAAGAATATTGCAATGAACAGGGAATTAAGATTTGTTTGGTCTGCTTCTGTTTCTTAGATCTAATGCCTGAATTAAGCAAGGAGAGAAAGAGGTGATAGTATGATATTCAAGTTGCTGTCAGACAACATAGAATCTGAGTTTGAGATCATTTCCACTAACTCCTATGTTTGTATAATAATACTAGTATGAAATGATCTACCTGTATATATGAAAGCTCATGTGAAATGCATGTATAGTTATGGTCAGTAACATTCAGAAATACTAAATTTTAACTGAAAAGGAGAAGGGAAAGCCTAGTAAGATGAACAGATTATGGATGAGCCTGTCTTACCTAAAGAGCGATGAAAGACCTTGTTGTTCTGTCTGTTCTAGAAGATTGAAAGAGGGAGGATGATTACTATGTATGCATTCTTCCATTAGGTATCAGGAGAAAGAATGAACTTAAGCCATGCTGACAAAAAGCAAGCAGACATTTACTAGCTATGGATTAATTCAGACTAGAAATGAAAATAAAATTTCTAGCTCTTATTGAACTGAGGTGTGTGACATCCCAGGATGTCATGACTAAATAAATGGAAAACTAGGAATTCGTCGTTTAAAATGTTATTTTTTTCCAGTGTGAATTTCATGCATCAGGCTTTACCCTGATGATCAAAAAAATTATTTCAAATGGCACTCAACTCTTATACCAGAACTATGGATGTCAATTTTAAACAGCCCTCTGCAGCTTTTACATATCACAGTCTGTCTTTAAAACTCTCTTCTACATCTTCCAGAATCAGGTTCCTGTTTTCCTTAAAGGACAACTGCTAGAATATAATGCATATTTTGCAAACATACAGATAAGATCTGTTGTGTACACAAAATATTAAAATAATAGAAATAGCACCAGACAAAATATTCTGCTACTTCATATTGTAAAAGTGCCATCCCAAACAATAAACACCTCTGAGACACATTTTAGGCTGCATTTCCTTGAATCTGTTATTGGAAAGGCATATGCTAACTTTTTTTTCCCTTTCGGTCTCTTCATTGGAAAAGTTGCAAATTCTTTGGTAAAGGATTTTATAGGATTCACAGTCATACTTCCATTCAGCGAAAAGGGAAGTGGTGGAAAGAAAGGAAGCCTCAGCTTGAGTGACGGTATCATGAGACAGCATCAAGAAAGAGAGAATTGCGCAGCACTGGTGATGTGCTGTCATGGTCACTGTTGTGAGTGTCAAAGAGAGGAGAAACAACAGGCTATGAGAAGTGCAGTGCAAGCCATGGAACCTGTGGGTGCAAAAGTGTACAAAATACGGTTTCTTAGTGTGGATTTTGGAATCTAGCGTTATCTGTTCTTGACATGTCTGCATCATGGACTCCTGGTACTTGGCTGGCAGAGGTAAGTGAAATCACACAGATGCCTCTTGTTAAACCTACTAAATGTAGGTAGTAGTTGCCTACTAAATTCTACTGAATTTCTAAGAAAGTTGATATCATCCCTACCTCATTTAGATCTGCGCTAGTTTTAAAAGCAAACAATTCATGGTTCAACATTGCTATACAAAATTATTTAATTCAACATTTTAAAGAAAAGTCCTGTTTTTATTATTAATGTCTTGATAACATCTCCAGTGTGGTTACGTTAAAACTTAAGTAACATTTTTGACATTTTTGTTGTTATCTTTACATCTCCATCCATAACTGTGTACTGTACCACTAGAAAAATATGCGCAACTTCTCTTCATGTTAAACATCAAGAATGAAGATGACCATTGGAGCATAATGTTTCTTCAACCCAGTCAGAGAGCTTAGTTCAAAGAGAAAATACTCTTTCAATCTAGACAAGCTTTTAAAAGAAAATCATGAATTTTCAGAAATAGAATCAAACCCAAAATATTTGTCTACAACTAGGAAACAAAAAATTAACTAACTTTGTTTTGAAACTACTTTTGTTGTAACGTATGCTTTATGTATCAGTTTACTATTAAAAGGTTATGTTCTTGACAATATTTTAATCTTTCTTAATTGGCAAAGTGCCTCAAAAGCTTTTACTTCACTCTTAAAAGCTCTTAAGAGCCCTTAAAAGACCCACTGTTGGTATGTGCTCATATACAGGACTCTCACTGCACCTCAGGAAAGAGAGTTGGGATGTTATATGAAAGAAAAGAAATATCTAATATTATTGGACCAAGTTTAAATTGAATGTTTCCAGTTATCTCAGATTAAAATGGGAATATACACATCATCTGTTCAATTGAAAATACCAAAGTGAAACCTGTGGAAAATGCTGATATTCTAGCTTTTTATTCCAATACTGAATTACTTACATTTCCCATAGTATGGGAATTCAGTAATATGTTCTACACACCACGCATCTGTGACTGCATGCTTTGGGGCATATATGTTTTGGAGCATTTATGCAAACTTTAATAGCTATTCCTGGGCAGGCCTTTTCATATTTTGACATTTTCTCACAGACTTCTTGCAGAATGTTAATAATTCTTCACTATCTGTGCTAGTGCATTATGATGTTCAGATATATGCAATGTTCTGACTCAATTATATTTTCCTTCTGTGTATTCTACCCACAGATCTACCCACCTCAACACTCTACCAAATGGCAAGTTCTCCCAAGTCCTTCTTAAGTGTCCCAAATACAGAGATATAAACAGCAGATACATAAACAGGACTAGCGGTTTCATGACAGGAATTAAACGCACAAGACTGCATCACTTTCCTATGGGACACTCATGAGTGATAGATCTCAATGTTGGTAAGATTTTCATTAATAATCTACATTGTTTGTTGTTTTATATGATACCTGTAATTTAAATACTCCTTTAGACCTCCATATTTATACCTTTTCTTCTTCAGTGTTTCTGTGCCTGAGTAACTATGAACAATTGTGAATTCTTTGGGTTTTCTCCTAGTTAAAATTCTAGTGAATTCTTTCTCTATGTGAGGAATGCTATGTGAAGCAGTGGAAAATGAAGGAGAAAAAAAAAAGGGCTGTTCCCTACTGAAAAAGACAAGTTATTTTAAGTTGCAAGGAAAACATAATTATAGGTAATTACCACAGATTACATTTTCTACATACATGCACTAATTAAATCACCTATTAGATGATTATTTTTTTAATAGATTTTTACTGTCTATTTGGCTTTGCCAAATAAATCAAGTACGTAATAAATGAAAAAGGACAGCATCTATCAAAATTATCCTCATAAATGTTTAAGTTTTGATAAACATAGCAAAAATATTCCCGAAGTATTGAGAGAGAAGCGTAGTAGTCTTTATCCATCTCCAGTCAATTGTGAAGCCAACTCGATAAACACGGAAGTTTTAGTTCCCAATATATTCTATTATTTCCATCAAGATCAAAAGGCCAACAGAAAGCAGTTCACATAGTTCCCAAGTCAGTTTAGATCAGCTGATAACTGCTATACAAAGGGTGCATGAAAAGGAAAAACTAGAGAAGAAAGCAATAGTTTTTGCTGGTTATATGTGGAATCACTATTATCTTATTTAAAAGATGTAGGAGCAATAACAAAAAACAATGCTAAATAAAATACATATCAAACTAAATCAGCAAAGCTGCAGGGAAAGCAGTATTGCTTCTTTAAGAGACTTTCACAGTATGATGCTATTTAAGATAATAGGATGGACACACCCATTATCTTATAAACTTCCCTCTCAATTTTTAGAAAATCCATAGGCATGTAATGTCTCAACTAAAACATTTTTAAGCAATAGGAATTCCTTGAGATAAACGTCCTCTTTATATACCAGCATCCCATCACTGATGCACATTTTTTATTCTCTCCTTTGACTTGCTTGGTGATTGGTTCAGTGTCTTAAAACAATGGTACTTACTTTTGTAGTCATCTTGGGAAAGAAAAATAATTTTATTCATCTAGCAACTCTTTCTTCTTAAAAGAACACTTCTTAGAACAAAAAGGAAAAAAAGAGCCTTCTCCCCTACCTCAATGACCCTCCAAAGCTTCCATAATGTTATACATTCTTTTTACTGAGTCTGCAGATCCGTGTCACTCTGACACTTTGTATCTATATTACTTTCTTATATACCAATCATTTTAGTCTTTTTTTGGGGCTTCAGTTGCTTTTGGATTAAATCCCTAATTTCTCACTTCAAAAAAGTAACAGTAATGATTTCTCCTATCTGGCTAATGAGAATTTAGCACAGTCACCATGTGAGATATCATATCCTTGTTGTCCTGTTTCTGCCAAAAAAAATTATCATAATAAATGCAGTAGACTAAGGAGCTTCTTTCTATGTTGGTGTACCTATCAGCTGTTCATTTTGATGTCATGGTTTTACGATTTTTGGTTATCGGTATTCCATATCATAACATCATGTAGTGCACTGGGAGTTAAAGAGTTAATGCTCCAGTTCCGTGGATTGTGGATAGTTCCGGGTACCTGGTTCTCAGAAGAGAAGAACTACACTTTCCAGAGGACTTTGCTGTTGTTACCGTTTTCCGCTCAGAGGGAAAGATAAAAACTGTTTGCATACCACGAGACTTTTCTTCTCTGCCCATCTCTTCTCCTGGCAGCATCTCGCTCCCCAGCCATCTCACCGTCAGCATTAGAGTAAGGCCTATCTTAGTTTTGGACACTCTCTCATTTTATTGGATTTATTAGCTTAAATTGTAATTATATTGTATTATATTGTGTTATTTTGCATTCCGATATCTTATTTAGTAAATTAGTTTGTTTCTCCTCAGACCATTGCTGCTGTTTTTGTTTTCAGGCCCATCTTCCTACTCTTTTTCCCTTTTCCCTTTCCAGGGGCGTGGGCCCGTGGGACCCCCGCCCCATTAGTCACGGAACCAGGCCAAACCTGCCTGTAAACCATTGACATCTGATCATGGAAATGATTCTTCAAAGTCTCCAACTTTTTTCTCAAACAGAAATGTGGTTTTCATTAAAATGGTTGTGGAGTAATTTTCTATAATAACTGAAAGTCCTGATATCTCCTATATTTTGCATTTTTCAGTCACAACATTTACTGTGGCTCTTAGGTCTAAATCCTGAGGTCTTTTGGAGGGTACCCATGGTGAAGCTTAAAGCAATGGGAATAAGAACACATATCACCTCATGGTACAAACTGAGAAGAAAGGTTTGTAGTCACATCCCACAACAGAGGTTTGGAACTAGATGATCTTTAAGTTCCCTTCCAATGCAAGCAATTCTAAGTTTCTATGATTCCTTTACTGGAATATACTGGATCTGGTATTTCTGGAAATTATCATCTGCCTGCATAGTACCAAGTCCCAGAATTTTGATCCAGACACCAGTCTGTATTGTGGTATAAATTCCAACACTCAAAAATGATAGTCAACAAGTAATGCATACGTGCTGGGTAACAAGCAATAAGCACTGCTGATTGTGGTTCAGTTTCTTTTTTGTCACAACGCTTCCACTGTAGCTGGATTAGACTCTGGCATCTGCAGGTCCGTCCCTGCTGTGTACTGGAGAGCAGTGCCCTCCACTCAGCGTTGCCTTTAGACATAAGCCTGGATCTGGCACCAAGGTTACATAGTCTCCTTCAGTAGCTTTCTTTGTCCAGAGTTGGTGAGGGAAAAGGAACACAGTGAAGTTACTCAGCCTGCTCTAGTGACAGGAAAGCCATAAAAAAGTAAAAAAATTACAATAAACAGCAACTTCCTTGTTGTCATTGTGGGAAATAGCCGTCTATAATGTCATCAACTCTGTAACTCCTTTCAGCCCTAACAACATCTCAACCATTTCTGCTTCCAGAGCATTTTAAGCCAAGTATCACCCCTCTCACCTTGCATTTCAGCTCAACACATTCCTGTTTTATCCTTGGTACAGCCCCCCAAAAATTTAAACTTTATTTTACACACAGTTGGGACCATTTCAGCAGCAACCCAGTCCTGGAATATTATTATACAACATTGTTATAAGTTGTTTTGCCAGATTCCTTCCATAAGGACTATGTGGGGAAAAAATATATCTCACTAGCAGGCATAATTAATTTTGTGTTTGTTTTTAAAATAATCAGCTAATTAGTGGTGTGACATAGTTCGTTTATGACTTTAAAAATATTTATGATCCTTTATGATTTGATTCTATGCTTGGGAGGAAAATTACTGTGTTCAGAATGTAGAACATTGCCAATTTTATTGAAGAAGATTAGGACTACTCGTCTAAACTTGCCATAGTAGCTGGCAGTCCATGATCCAGACCATTCCTTCACATGGCAGGAGTCAGAGATTTATTCCAGCTGTGTTTTCTTTTTCTAGATACACTGAATAGTCTGAAACATATTATAGTATCCTGTGTCTTCTGGGAATTCTCTGTTCTGAGTGGAGCAGAAACCAAATTTTGGCCTTGAAAAATCAAACTCTCTAGATAAAGTCATGAAGATGCAGGTGTTTTATGAATTATGTCTAATATTAAATAACAGCTATCAACAAAATAATCCTCCCATGCCTTCTGTTCGCCAAAATAATAGCAACATAAAAATACGTATCAGAAAATAGATGGCCTCCAGCAGTTTCCCTCTACAGCTACATTAAATGTACTTTATCCAGTGCGGATGGCAACATAAAGCAACTTTTATTTAAATCCCCATGATTCTGCTTCACCTCAATGAAATGAATACCACATTCAAAGAAAATTGAAAAACAAAGCAAAGCCAAAAAAACCCTACTGTCATTATAATACCTGCAGAGTGATACCACTAACAGACCTGACTGTTTGTTTCTAAGGAAGAACAGCTGTGCAACAGACTGTCTGAACAGTCCCTATTACAGAATGCAGCATGGATCACTGACACAAAAGAAGCACTACACCAGCTGGCTTTCAGTCTTAGAGCATTTCTATTCCTAGATGATTTACCTGTTCTCAGTCCTGTCACCTTAGCACTTCTACTACCCAATTAAAAATGATGTTGCTGGATTCTCTCTGCTGTAAATTATATATGTTATTTTTCAGATCAAACTAGCTATGTTTTATTTAACTTTGCAACATATGACTTATTTTCAAACTTAGCTGCTTGATTATTTATTTGTGGTATATTTTGTTCTCTTGTAGAGTTTAGATCAGAAAAATTCTTTTCTAATGTATTCACATGCAGTGATCTACATTTCCTAATCATAATCATGTCAGTAAAAGGGAGCTGCTCTTAGGATAACATTTTAGACTAGAAATTGATTTCCCTTTAAAATGGATTCAATGGACATGATGATATAAAAAGAAGATGCAAAATTACACACAACAGTTTGCATAATCAAAACAGATATGTTTTGTATTCAGGGAAGATTTCTTTTTGCTACATTACATGGAAGAAAACAAACCTTTTGGAATTCTGCAAATGTGCTGTGGATGTAAATGCAGTAGCTGTGGAATTCCAGTAGGATTATAAGGAGGATGTACAGAACTTTAAAAACAAACAAACAAAAAACAGTCAAGATAAATAGGAATAATATCAAAGGATAAATTGTTTTTTTTTTTAAACTAACAATAGTCTATTTCAAATTGGAACTGTGCTTTATTTTCTGCTTTATAACTAAAGATAAATGTATGAAAGCTTGCAATATAGAGATCTTTTTGTGCAAGAAACATACGGGTCCTCTTTTAAATAAATGTGAGTTCAAATGAGATATAACGAATGTAGAGCTTTATTCAGTCAATAATGCCCAAGGTATAAGCCTATGTCAGTTCAGAACAAAGCTAGCACATGTTATTAAATAATTTTTGAATTTTTGAAGTGCTCTGCAGGTGTTTCCTAAAGACCATGCTGCTCCAGAGACAATAGAATTCAAAATTAGCATTTCTCTTCCTTAATGAACAATAAACTTGATTCAATACATCAAAATAATATATTAAAAATGACTACATAAAGTACTGTTTGTTTTCAATGATGGTGTGAGGATAACATTGTGTCAATATCGTGAAGGGTACTGAATAAAAACTGAACCCCTCTGTTTTTATTGTTGCGAATGAATCAGTGTTAAATCTGGCCATAAATGCTTTTTCTGTCTCC
The DNA here is from genome assembly GCF_002078875.1 of Numida meleagris. NCBI lineage: Eukaryota > Metazoa > Chordata > Aves > Galliformes > Numididae > Numida > Numida meleagris. The sequence goes on along the minus strand of NC_034414.1, from coordinate 34,683,318 downwards.
TTGAATTTTAAAATATTTCAGTGATTTTTCTTGTTCTGCCTTAGGAACAAATCAGAACCTTTGCAAAGGAACTAGGAAGAGTAAGAAAGAAGAGTAGGCTGCAGATCAGATAACCTAAGTGTTAAACAGAGGACATAGGTTCAAGTTCTCTTTCTACCAGCCTTCTAATGCTCAGACAGCCTAGACACAGCTGAAGTGTATCTGAAAATGAAGGGATATTAGGTTTTCACCAAAAATGGTAAGTAACAAAGAAGTAAAACATGGCAGGGAGAGGAGAAAATGGATTCTAAAACTTTACGAACTTTGCCCTTCTGTCTCTGGATTTCTTAGAAGCAAAAGTTACTGACTACTGCATGCATTTTTCTATACTCTCTTCAGTGTTACAATCAAAAAAATATTTTCTTTGGACAAAGGTGACATCAAGTTTTACTCTACAGCAAAAATAAATGGGACAGCAGAGGAGATTTTGACTTAGTAGGAATTTTTCCTGTTAAGTGACATCTTTGTATAAGTGGAAATTATTTCTGCCAGTGCACTTGCAATTTTCAAGCATTGATTTAATAATGAGAAGTAGCACACTGTCTAGAAGTAAATGTTTAATATATATCTATCATCTATACACAAATGCCCTCACTCTTGAGTCAAAGGAAGGGTCATCATTAGAAGATAATCTCAGAGGCTCAAAAAAGGCTGTATTAGCACAGCCTCCTTACTATAGCATGAAAACAGTTGTACCCTTGATCCTGTTGCTCAGACACAGGAGGGGTCAAATATTTTGAATGCACACAAGTTTGATATAAGAAGCCACCAACTAAAACCAATTTACTTGTTATTCACTAATTACTAGATACAACCTTATTTTTATTTTTTCCATATATCAGTGATTAAGAATTTATCCAAGGTTTTTGACCTCAGTTGCAATGATTACTGACTTTTTCATGGTTTTTACTGCATTTAACTTCACAGTGCCTTTGTGAGATAAAAGAGAGTATTTTTTCATACAAGTGAAGAGCTGGGAGATTTTAAGAAGAATGACAAAATTAAAACATATATATTCAGATGTTTGAATCCTGCTAAATTCAAAGAGTTAAAATTTATCATTTGAGGGTATATGTCAGGCAATATCATAGAATCATAGAATGGCTCAGGTTGGAAAGGAACTTAAAGATCATCCAGTTGCAACCCCCCTGCTGAATTGGCTAGCAGAAAAAGTACATGTGGAATGTAGTCAATGGGAAGTCAAATTACATGAGAGAAGATTTATGCCACTTTAATGACCACTACAAATTAACAAAGGAATCTTCAGCCACTATAATGTGCTTCTGCTTTACATAAATTCAAGAGTCAAACTGGCAGGAAGACTACTGAGCCATAGAGATGGAAGGTACTTTTCTTCTCATCAGAAGTCAAAATAGGAATTGTCATAATAAGCCTCAGAGGATGTATAAGATTTATTCCTGTCTAGGTCTTTCCTTGTGATTTCTGAAAGCCACGTGTCTAGCCACCCCAAGACTCGAAGCTGAACTCTGCGTTGCTCCCTTCCGCAGTGGGAATTAATTTCTTAATTATGAAAATTTCATGTAATGTTAAAATCCTTTCCCTCAAGATTTTTACTCCTGGACAATCATTAACACAGATATGTAAAATGAGAACTTTTTTTTTCATTCCTGCTTTAGTAGCTGGGCATTTGCAAAGTTAAAACACATCATTACAATAGATAATGACAGGTGTAATTGCTTGTAGTCCCAACAGAGATTTTTTTGGGGAAAAGTATGTCTTACCCTTATATTAATGGATCTTGCTTCTAGCGCATGACAATGACAGGATAGCAAAATCAGACACATAATGCAACCATATTGTGAGTAAACAGAGGACTTCACTTACCAGGCCTCATATTCTTGTATTGACAGTCTGGTGCCTTTGGCACTAAATTAAGTCTAACAAAACTTGAAACAAAAATAAGGAACCTATTGCTTTTGGCAACCACATTTACTGCATAGTGAAGGGCTGTGGATAATCATAAACTGATTTCCTTCTAAAAAACAAATACAACAACAACAAAGAATTTCTGTTTCATTACAGTAGCACACTGTGGTGACTGATGGGTTGTTAAGGGGCTAATAGAAAGATGGCTACTTGCAGATTGCAGCATATCCTATTTCCATATATTTTGATGGTTTTCTGCTGGGCTGATGGGAACCTGTAATCACAAAACATTGAAGATTCAGCTATTTTAATGTCTGTGTGCAATTTCTACTGTTTTCTGAATATTTAGCCTTACTTCTTAGAAAGTAACCTCTTACTTTTTGTTATGAAGATAGTCATTAAAGTGTACATTAACACTTTCTATCTTATAATCTCCAAGCAAATGTATGAGAATAAATATTTTTATGCCAGAAATAATTATCTTTTCTTGTTGTTAATAGTGCCTAATGACTCCAGCTAATGCACTACTTAAAAAAAAGACACAGGCTCTTCCTTAAAGTTTTTCCAAATTTCAAATGCATGTAGGAAATCAAAGAAAGTGAAGACAATTCTTACTCAAGGACAGGATTAACACAGAACTATTGTGAAGAATTTACATATTGAAACCTTCATTTATTTTAACCTGTTTTTAATACAGAACCCAGGACCACTACAAATCCATAGCAGCCACAGTTTTAAAAGCTAACGTGTTAGATTAATAACTGCTTGGAACTGCAGTGGGCCCAAAGTTTCTGATGGCTCAGCGTAGCTAGATATTCCCCACTTAGTTACACAAACACAATAGATACCGATAGACTCTAATGGCTGTCTATATAGCTGTTCTCAGATGGTAGTGAGGTGGTAACAACAAAGCCAAATCAATACTATTTTAATTATTCCTTCTATGCCAATTAAAATATGGTCTTGAAACATACCGCAAAAATATTTCTAGATTTTTTTTCTTCTTGTTCTGAGGACAGGAAACCTTTCTGTCAAGCTGTAGGAATTGTTTGGTCTATACACAAACAAAATGCCTAAGCCAAGTTCATGACAGTGTTCCCAACCTGACCTCATGTTTGTTGCACACTTTTTCAGTTTCTCTTCAAAATATCACTAATGAAATTATCTTTGTGACTTCACAGTCACTAAGAGCTAGCACAGGTTTTCTTTTTGGTTAGGTCTTTATATACATATTGGCAGACATAATAGTTAGATAGATATCTATTATGATTGAGCAGCCAAAAATAATCAGGTTCAGAAAGTTAATATAGTTTGAATGAACTCCTGCTTTTATTTTCAAAACTATTCACACATTTGAAATAATCTACCAAACATCAGAATCTTTTACTAAAGTTAGATGAATTAAAAAGTGCAAAATATATGGTAATTTTGAAATTACAGACACTAAATCTGTGTTAGTGGATTAGCATTATTTTTAATATTAGTTAAGGTGGTGTGGTTATTTTCTTCTACCAGAATTTTTACATCTTAGAACATATGATTTTACAGTAACAGCCTTCACAGGTTGCTTAAATAAGCAGCAGAAAAATCATCATGTTTCTGCACATTTTTCAAAAACGTTGTCTTTCACCTTTCTTTATAACCTATAATGTAACAACAGAGAGATTACTTATGGATTGTCTTTAAATATTTTAGTGATTGACTTCTGAAATTTAGTCTGTCTTTCTCCAGTGGTTCACACAAATGAACAAGAGTGTTTCTGTGTATAAAAGGTGGGAAAATTAATTTTTTCTAGGTCATTGTGAATTCCATACTTTCCTTTAACAGAAATTGTTTTCCCACTTCAATTTTGAAAACATTCTATTTTTTCTTTATATGAGTATGCAGGACTTGGGCACTGAAACAGCCACAGCTTCCTTTCTAAATGTTGGCCTTTTCCTTGCTATTTGAAAGTTCAAACATACTTGAACTCAAGTTAAATTACTGGTAATCAAAACCAGCAAAACCAAAATCATTCATATACTGCCTTCTAATATATACTGTGTTACAGCTTCATTAGAGGAAACCAAATTATATTTGCCTAATTAGATTTGCTTAACACAGCTCTGACTTAATAGTTTCTCTATAGAACTTACTAATTTCAAAAGGATCTATAGGAAGGGACATACATGTGTGGTTTTTTTTATTTAATAAGTACCAAAGAGAAATGGAATTAGAGGATATCAAAATGGCATTTCAGTGACATCAAATACTGAGATTTTGTTGAAATTTACTGGAAAACTATTACTATCTAGTTATACAGAACCTGTAGCTTTATTTGCATTTAGGTAGTGCGTGTAACATTTAAGAGGTACCAGACTGAGAACCAAAACTGTAAAAGTATTTTCTGTAAACAGAACACAGTGTTGATAGGAATAGCTCAAATTAATACCAGAATTCCCTTATGCAAAAATAGATTTATTTCTTGTGAAATGTTCCAATTAATATAAATATCAGATTAAAAAAATGTATGAAATAATACTTTTCTGTGTCATTTTCCTTGTGTCCTTGAATATAGAATCTGTGGCTTGCAAATATTTTAGAAATAATCTTTAAAAATAATTTTATTTAAAAACACAAGTACAATTTTGGAATGTGCAGTTTCGTGTTCAAAATGGTACCTAAAATTATTTCAGCTTTCATTTGTTAATCCGGTATTGGCATGTCACATACTGGGGACAGTCTATATTGTCTGGCTAACCCAAGCCAGTAGGTATGTATGAATACACACAGCATTCTGAACTGAGAAGATTACTGGACAATAGTAGACCAGCTTCAAGCCACAGTTTAGCCTTACTGAATTGAGTGGGAGCCATGTTAGACAGGACCACACTTTTTTGGGTTGAAGATGACTTGTACTTCAAATGGCAAAAAAGAGTATTAGAATATTCTTTCTGCCAGCAAAAAAATGCATGTAGGCAGGTAATTAGAGAACTATTATTTATTTGAATTTTTTATGCACTTATATACTGAGTAAATGGGAACTTTTTTTTCTACTCCCAGTTTATGTATGAAGGCTCCAAAAGTAATACCCCCTATTTTATTATGTTGGCCCACAAAGTCAGAAGTGAATTTTGGAGGTATGGCAACAGAGGTTGAATCTTCCCACCAACATTCCATTAGAGGGGCAGTCCGACAAAATGACAGCTGACAAAGAAGGTTGTAATTGAATTTCTCCATTAGGAATAATTGCACCTATTGACATTCATTGACACTTGCTCATCATTTATGGCAACCAAACAGTGGGTGTTAGGAAAGTGGGGTTGTGGGTGGTACATTTCAGCAGTGGCGACAACAACATGAAAGACAATCCATGTTCTGGACAGCCATGAACAGCTGTCACACCATGAAATGAAGACCATCTCTATCAGTTCATCCACACAAATCAGGGATTACAATCAGGGAAGTGTGTATAGAGATGAATACTGGCTTTGTTGAATAGGAAACTATGTTGGCACCTTTGGAATATTGCAAAGTTTCCACCAGCTGGGTCCAACAAATGCTCACAAAGGAAAAGAAAGAATAGCTTATGCAAGTTTGTCAGGATCTATTGAACCAATACGAGGCTAAAGATGACAGTTCCCTGGATCACATCATTACCAATGATGAGACATGGTGTCACCACTACAAGCCAGAGTCAAAACAGCAGTCCATGGAGTGGTGATGTGAATTCCTCATCAAAGGAAAAAGTTCGGGATGCAGCCTTCAGCAAGAAAAGTGTCTTGGGACAGAAAAGGGGTGAACCTTCTGGATTTCCTGCAACCCAGACAAATCATCAAGACTGGTGAAAATGCATAGCTGATGGTGGTAACTATGTTGGAAAAATAGTGCTTTGTAGCTCAGAATTCGCTCTATCGAATAGTCTTATTGTGCTCTTTGCATCTGTTGTAGTTTCTGTGGAAATAAATAGGAGGCATTACTTTCAGAACAACCTACATATACGACCCAGCAAAGCCTTTCCACCACATGAGGACAAGATATTTAAATGAATTACACCCCACTGCACCCAGCTTTGCATAACTTCTCTCTTGCATTAATAATTTTACTGTATCCTCATTCTTGGACTTTGAACCTTACAACTTCTGAGTTGTGTGCTGACCAGTGCCACTAGTGGAGGTACACAAACATTGACCGTCCTCTCTGGACAGAACAGTACACAACTGTGCTATTTTTAACCTCATAAACACATTCACTGCAGTGTAATTTGCATTCACTTGGTTCTTCAGGAAACAGAATTAAATGTCTTGATGAAGTAAAGTCTTACAAAGACAACTGCTGTGAAGTTTGTATGTGACATCTTTCAATTATTGCAAAAGGCAAGCTAAAAGAACATGAAAAAAGTACTTATAGAATTAACTGACAAGACTATGATGCTTTTGATGAATGTCAGAAAGCAGGAAGAGCTAAAAGGCAGGGGTCTGGCTGGGAGGCAAGCATATCTAACCCATCCTGGAGAAATTAGCAGGAGTCAAGTACAGTAAATCTTACAGAAAGGAACATCTTGAGTATCAAGAGATTGGACTGCAGGAAACCTGTGGTGGTAAAAGTGGAAGAGTGCAAGAAATGCTGGGTGTTGCAAGGAACCCAAACTGCAGCAATTAAATGTCTGGCATGAATAATTTATAGACAAGTCTGCAAAGTTGACAGGAAGAATAGTATGGCTTACAGCATGTACTCTTGGAATGGACTTAAGGATGTGACTGTGCTTTTCTAGTTTTGCTAATGAAGTTATACCACGACAAACACCTGACAGTGTCTCAGTTTCCCCATTTGTAATAGAGAAATAAGAGCCCTAGCCTTCTTTCAAGCACTCCTAATTAAATACACCAGAAGCCAGTTTCTATTAATGCTGTTACTACTGTATTTAGGTAAGTTCTCATCTAGAATGTATGAGAGCATCTCATAAATATACCTTTGGTATCTACAAAATCATAGCAGCATAGGTCCTGAAGTGTTTCTTGTCAAGAAATGCAAATCAGTCAAGCTTAATTTTTAAAATAGGGAATTTTGGCAAAAGTGAAAGGAGAAAGTACAGTTCAATAACATGACTGGATCTGCAAAATGGATTGCCAGTAACGTTCTCTCCAGCAACATACTCTTGTCACTGTCCCTATTGGCTTGCACGCTTGTCTAAACACTTTCTGAGGCAATTAAATTTGCTAACCCAGCAGAAAACTAATCTAGGGTGGGAAGGCAGGGGGAGGAAATAAGGGGAACAGGACCATCCTTTTCATTTCAGCGGTAACAAGCTGTTAGATTGGCTCAACTGCATCCACACCATGGTTTTTGTGCTTGGCAAGGTATTTAGATTCCTTTTCATCAAAGCAATTAAAAATAAGCCTAAACTGAAATACATGAGCAATATCACAGTGGACCTTTTACCTTTACACCTATGCCTTTATGTACCTTCCCATTTACATAGTGTTTTGGTAACTAGACTGGGATTGTTCACATGATTGAAATTAGGCACATCCTTAAGAGAAATGATGAATTAGAATTAGCAGAGTTTCAAACCCCATTCCATGGTGCTATACATGGAGTTGCTCAAAGTCTTTGCTCATTTATAGTCAATTCAACTACATGCTAGCTTTTAATTCCTCAAAAGTTCATTGTAAAAACTTGTCCACATACAGCATTTAAAGGGTAGGATGCATACCCCTTTTGGCTGGTATGCATTTGGCAGTTTAACATAAAGACTTATTTTGATATCCATGTAGTTAGAGAATTTTTATTCTCTTTTAACATATTAAAAAGCCATACCAGTGAAAATTAAATGAATATAAAACTTTGCAGGAAATCACTCAATTTTGTAAGTGAAACATCTTTTATCATAAAAAGCCTGGATCGTCAAAATGATTGAGTAAGACTTTCCCTGTTTATTTTGTAGATGGGTTTTCAGGGGTAGAAAAACGCAATTATATGAAAAGCAGTAAAATGTGAGCTGGTTGAGGCATAAAGTGCAGCACTTAGAATAAGACAATTGCCTAAATTCCCTGATTGACAGATGGATGTCACATTAGATGAAAATGATAACAGATTTAGTGGACTGAAGAATAACTTCCTCTTGACAGTGCCCTGACCCTTAACCTACAACCTGACTCCTGTTAGCTTCACTAACACAGGGTAATTGTCACAGGTGCAGGATAAAAGAAACCCCTACAGCAGCTACCAGTGGTCAGAGGCTTATTTCTTTTGATGACCCGAAATGCACTGTTGAGATATGACCAAGAAGTCCTGACCTCTGTTGACCTTTCAGGGCATTAAAATTTACCCCTGGGAAAAGGAAACTATATAACAGGAATGTACTCTGTTCTGACTAATGCAGAGTAATATTTTAACTGTGTAATAATTAAGTTGACAAACAAAGCAGAATGATGGTAAAGTAATTTATTTTCATCAGCACAAAAGCGTGTTTCTTACACAACTGTAAGACAGTTTCAATAACAACCTGTACTGTCCACTCAGTAGAGTTCATGGGTTTTATAATTATGAGTAAATTCATTACCATGTCATACTCTGGATATGTGTACTATTCCAAAATTATTCTGTTGTATTTATATGCTAATAGTATCCTTTTAGTAGAAGTCAGCTCTTTGAATTGTATTTAAATTTTAGGAAGGTAGAGGATTGTAACAGTATTTGTAAATGACTTGGTGACAACTGTGAGACTTCACAAAAGTTTATACCTCCTTCTGTTAGAAAATAGAGTTTATTTTATTCTTTTTTTCTTCAGCAACATGAATGGGGAATTCAGAAAACACAGAGCAGCACAATGAGCTATGCAAATATATTTTATAATAGAAGAAAGAATATTACAGAGGAAAACAAAAAGACTGTGTCTCACATTAGAGTGCAGTCAATCCATTTAACCTGCCCATGTTGTTTTCTTTATGCATAGAAGAATGAATATTACATGGGGAAAAAAGAGAAAAGAGTCTTTTCATTAAAGAGAAGTCCATGCAGTAAGAAAAACTGCCTGTGTTTTCAAAATGTTTCACCTTGAAAAAATGAAACAAAACAAACCAACAAGCAAAAAAAAAACCACAATCAACTTCTTAAACATCTGACAATGATTCAGTGTATTCAATTATTGTGTTTATTTGTGCTTTATACCAAGACTATACAAATATTTATTCACTAAATATGAAGGAGCAAAAACACTGTTCGAAATACAATAGACTTACTGGGATCAAGTTTCTGTTCGGAACGGTAGAGCTCTAAAAGACCACTGTGCAAGAGGCACAAATTACTCTAAAATTCGTTGAAGGTTCTTATTAAGGTCATAGGTCTTGCCCTGTGGTTATTATTCATCCACAAAATGCTCTGATAAGTAATATGACACTAAATTAGTATACACAAGACTTAGGATAATTGCGTGAAGAAAATAAAAATATTAAGTTACACCTAAAGGAGTACTGTATCGGTAGAAAACTTCAGTCTATTGTGAAAGATGTAGAAGAATCCGACTGTTTTTATTCTGACACACATTATTAAATGATAAAATAGTAAGGACTATTCTGATGTAGCTTATCATCATGAACACTTGCAATAATTATGCCTTCCTCCTGACTAGGTGATGAGATCATCAGGTAACGGTGTAAGATATGAAGGCTTAGCGCACTGTGTTGTTAGCACGTTAAAAAAAAAAAGCGGGATAATTAACAACTACCTATTTGTCTGTAGGCTGCATTCATTATGCCTGCACAAATTGGAGGTCTCCAAAATCTGTGCAGTAAAATTTACTCTTTGTTCTGGAAGTTCCCCTTGGATTTGGGTAAAATTCTGGTTTGCTGTGTCTATTGTAATTGTGACAGGCAGTTGACATGTCTCATAGTCTAAATGTAGTGGCAAGCAGGGGGTGGTACAATGAAGAAAAAAAACTGCCATTCATTCTTGTGCAAAGGAAAGGTGTTTCTTAGCATATTCCAACCTATGTTCAGTCTAGAGTTGGGTCTCTGAGGTTGAAGGTCAAATCTGTGAGGTCAAAGCTATTTCTTGTCAATCTTCGCTCACTAATGACACATGAATTGGAAATTAGAACAAAGTAAGTAAAACGAATAGCCAGAAGGTGAGTGTCTGTTTTATTACTCAGAAGAGCTGGGAAATCTGGCCAATTGTTGCCCTATGTGGCTTGAATGACAGTTGTTAAGTTGAAAAAGGGACAGTGTGATGGGAATGCCACTTTAAATCTCAATTACCTCCTCCACTCCAATCAGCTTGGTAGAGCTTTAATGAAGTGCAATTCTCTGTCCTTTTCCTCATACTTCTATCTCCAGAATAAGCCTCACATTCAAGTTTGACAGCAGTACAATCAGTTTTCCATTCATCACTGGCCCTGTTTTAACCCTGCTGAAAAAGGGCCTAATGTACGTGGCAGTGATGGCAATTAGGCAGAAAAGTAATATTAGAAACAGACAAAAGCCCGAGTCTTTTAGCATTACAGGTGTTGGGGTTTTTTTAGTTGTTTTTTTTTTTTTTATAGCCCTTTCTAGACATAAAGGAATAGGCAGTGTTGTTAAGTTCCCTTCTTCAGTCTTCTCTTAAGCTGAAAGTCCAACGATTTCAAGATTCAATTAATTAGACATAGAGAGCCAGAGAACAAGGTAAAAGCTACGTTCCTTCTAACTGAAGACACACTTAGTAATTGGCCTCTTATTAAAATGGATATCTTCTGGGTGTGTGTTTAATAAGGCTGATAAAAGTCGTCATTTCCTCATTAGGACAGTGGATGAATATACTCTGAGTGATCCTGTTTAGAAAGGGAGGGAGAATGGGAAAATAGCACTCCCTTAGAATGTGGGAATGTAAAATATTAAAATGAGAAAGCCTGGGTCTGAAACTTTGGGGGAGAAAAAAAGAAAGTTATTCTGTATATGCATACACAAACACAAGAAAAACGCAGAGAAAGGAGTTTACCAGGGGCTTCACTTTCTCATTTCATCTGAACAGGCAAAATACAGAAAGCTTTTAAGGTCCACGACGGGGACTGCCACTGGCTTGTTAACATGTCTTCTTTGTGCAAGAACAAGGTAGAGGAAGTGGAGTACAAGACTTACCTTTTAAAAGGTAGCTTACACCTACCCTTTTTCTGCTTAATCTTTTTCTTTTACATCACACAAGACTGCTGTATACAGGCTGAAACACACATATCCTGGATTAGAGTGCCAGTGTTTTTCTTTTTTTTTTCCTTTTTTTTTTTTAGGGGAGAGTAATGGTTTTTCGTTGGGTTGTATGTTTCCCTAACAGTTCTTTTTATGCCTAGCTTTTTAAAAATGTCAGGAAAGGTTGGGGTGTTTTTTTGTTTTGTTTTGTTTGATAGATTCCACAGGAACATGTGGCACTGGTGCAAGGATCTTGTTTAAGAGAATGGGCATTTGGAGGTTAAAAAAAAAAAACGCAGCAATTAGGCGGCTCTTGCCGCTCATTGGGGATGTGACACAAGTGGGTGATAGTGGCTTTCACCTCTCGCACTCCCCTCTCTCCTGCCTGATTCCTAGAACAATCCCTGTCAGAAACACTCTTTGAAAAAGGCTGCATTAGACAATGGCTCTTCACCCTTATTTTACGCTTTAAGTAGTGGAGCAGAATGCTGTAAGGGGCTGAAAACAAGGCGTAATCTGAGAAAGACGCGCAGGCATTGTTATAACTGTGAAAACCAGAAGAACCCCTTTCAGAGCCATGACTGAAAGTGCTATGAAGACCTTTAGTCCTTTGCACTCTCCCAATCACCAATTAGACAAACATTAACATCAATTAAGCTGTTATACGGCACAGGTTCCATATAATTACCTTAATGGGTTGACGCTTTCTTTAGCAGCAATTTCTTAAACAAACTTCATCTTTTGTGCAACAGGCTAAGAAAATTTTCAGCAGGGAGCATTTCCTTTTGTCAAGTTTTCTAAAGAGACAGCTGAATTGTTCTATTTAACAACAAACACCTTCACTAAGGACCCTCGTCTTGTCCCCGTTCCCACCACATTTGACTACTAGGCTCAAAGCTTATTAACCATCAGAGACAAAAAAACTGACTAGCCAGGGGAGCACAGACTCATGCAGGGAGGGCAGTACACAAAGAGCCTGTGAGCCTGGCACCGGTTTGCAAGCAGACCCTAGGAGAAAGCACCAATTGAATTAGTTGCCTATTTAGTATCCAAAGAGCCAGATCTGTCCTTACCAAAAGCACAAAGAAAATGAAATAGAAAAACAGGATCTTGTTCATAAAACAAGACAAATCTGTCTAATTTATTTTGTACCAGTAAGTGCTAATTAAATGCAAGCTACTCAGATTCTTCCTGTTCCTGCATCACCTAATTCTCTTAGAATCATGACAATGCTAGCCTGATTTTTCCCCCTGTTTAACAAACATTCATTTGAAATGTACTCAAATACACCAATAAAATGCAGCCCTTATATCATTTCTATTTTTATTTTATATTGTAGCCTTGTCTTTTTACTTTGCGTTGAAAATATTTGCGGAGGGTGGAAATGGGAGGGGGAAGAACTCAGCAGAAACAAGTCCTATCCTTCTTCATGATGAAGAACAAACAATTTGAGGTGCCTACAGTGACCTGTAACTATTTTGTGAGATTCAACGTACGTTCTCAAATTTTATTGCACCTGACTGAAAGTCAAAGAAATAACCTGCTTGAATAAAATTAAAAGTAATACAAAGAGAAACCTTGCAATAGAAAAGGAAGCTGTTAGATGCACATGAGTGCTTATAAAATGTGTTACTTTTTTGCTGCCCATTCTACTCTGGAGAACTGTCTGGTCATAACAATGTGATAGGCAGTAGGCAATTCATTTTACATATTTAAGGTCAGGGTCTGGTATTATGTACAAGTGCTTGTTCCATTTAATCTCAATCTAGCGATCACCAAACACCACACTGGGTCAAAGGCTTAAGGCCACAAAATTAAAAGGCAACTACGAACTTGCATGTACTCTTTAACCTCAGACATGAGCCAGCAATGTCCAAAGTCACAGAGGAATAGCAATTTGTAAAGAAGGAAATGTATATATTGAAATACAGTGATGGTATTAAAGTTGCCTTTGATCTGTATATTAAAGAAAATTTAGACAAGTGTCAATTATACTTTTTTCTACAGTAGGTGCATAATGCTCATAAAAGCATATCTTTGAGGGGTTAATTTTTATTAGTTTCTTCAGAAAACTGGCAAAGAAATAAACAGGTATAAATGTACAGATTCGGACTACTACCATGGTCAAATGGCACTACGATCAAAATTCTCACATACATTTCCGCAATTATTCCACTGAAATTCTGAATTAGTAATCTGAAACTCATAAAATTTACTGATTATGTCTTCAATACTAGGACAACTCTATCTAAACATGAAGAACAATTATGTCCCTTTTGAATCTTAAAGATAAAGCTTCCTCATTGTGTTTCCTATGTTTTGCTATTAAGTTCTTCTCTTCCTCTATGTTGGGAATCACACTAATTGATTTAGCAGAGAAAAAATAATAGTCCTTTAAGATGTACTCATGACTATTTCTGACGTATTTAGCTACTAATCATAGTATATAGCTTTTCTTTCTCTCATATGTACAGTCCTCCACTGGTAGCTAAGTATGCAACCCAATTCTCCCATGCAATCTTAGTAAAAAATGTTACAGATATATTGATCAGAACAGGGGTAATGAAGGGATGGAGACCTGCCTTCAGAGATACCTAGCCTTTTATCAGTAAACAGAAGAAATACATGAGCAGGTGGATGATGAGAAGAATAAATTGTCTCCCTTTTCCTAATTTTAATTTCTGCATTTGGAGAAAGACTGGGAAGCCAATTGTTTCCAGAAGCTACTTCACTTTTATTTGTCTTCTAAGAAGCTTTTGATTATGCACCAGAAAGTTTGATGCCCCAGTCTCTCACCATGAAATTATGTTGGAATTGCATCTCTGTGTTGATTGCAGGTCTGACCAGACTGTGGATTTTATTTAGGAATAGCACAGTATTTACTTTGGATGAGCATGGAAACCAGTCAAGTAAGGATTTTTAATTTCTTTAGATATAAGGAATAGGAATTAATAAGGAAAAAATAGTAATAATAATTAACTCTTGGTCCCTGGAGAGGATAGGTTAACTCCTTTCAGAATGTTTACACTATACATTATGCTAGTATTTGGGGAAAAATATTTAGCCTTTTTATCTTTTCCTAAAATCCTTGGGTAGAAATGGAGAGTGGGAGGGAATGGCAGTGAATTCTTTAAGGTGATTCAGAGAAGCAGTCTAACTTCTATATCCTGAAACATCATCTGAAAGAGTTTGTCACTCTCCTCTGACTATATTGGCAATCTGATCAGCAGCCTGCTAACATCATGAGCTGGGTAATGTGAATGCTCTGCTCCTCCAGTGCCTAGGTGATGACTAGAGATCCTGCCTCCATGTAGATGTTAATGGCCAAAACCATAAAGATGCAGCTTTACATAGCTTCAGCTGTACCCTCTTTTTTAACCATGCATGAAGAAGGTGCTGCAGTTAAAGTTGCATGATGAAAAGAAAGGGCTTTTGTGTGAACTTACGGTGTTTGCTCTGGTGGAATCACTCACACTCCAATTTCTTACATAGAACAGCTTGGGTTGGAAGGGACCTTAAAAATCATCCAGTGCACACATCCTGATGAAATTATCTTTCATTTTTATTTGTCCTGGTTTCAGCTGGGATGGAGTTGATTTTTCCTTCCTAGTGTCTGGTATGATGCTATGTTTTAGCTTTAGGAGAAAAACAATGTTGATAACACACCAGTGTTTTAGTTGCTGCTGAGCAGTGCTGTAGGAAGTCTAGGATATTTCAGTTTCTCAGCTTCTCATACTGTCTTCCCAGTGAGGCACGCTGAGGGTGGCACAAGGAGCTGGGAGAGGATAAAACCAGGACAGCTGACCTAAACTGGTGAAAGGGATATTCCATATCATATGACATCATGTGAAAAAAACTTGAAAACAGTTGGCCAGGGGAGTAGCTGCTGCTTGGGGACTGGCTGGGCATCAGTCGACGGGTGGTGAGCAATTGCTTGTGCATCATTTGTTTTGTGTGTGTGTAGATATATACGTATTTATCATATCTATTATCCTTTTTTCCTCTTTCTTTTCTGTCTTAGTAAATACTTTTTATCTCTGCCCACTACTTTATTTTTTTTCTACTTTTTTTTTGCAGTCCTCTCCCCCATCCCACTGGGAGGTGGGGGAGTGAGCAAACAACTGTGCAGTGCTTGTTAGCTACCTGCTGGGTCAAACTACAACATATTGTGTCTTTTTCTCTCTCCCATGTCCTAACCAAGTCTCACAAGCACAGGAAAAACATCCTAGGGTATTGCTAGGGTAATATTCATATCCTTGCATGTCCTAAACAAGGACAGAAAACTAAACAGTTGTTACTACCTTTGCAATCATAAGAAAACTCTACTGATTGCAATATGTTAGGCAGGAAAATTAAACAGAACAGAGAAGCCTAGCAGTGTATAAGGGATATTTTCCAGGGAACATGGGAGATGTAATGGGTAACATGAATATAGCTAACAGGAACGCTGACAGCTCAGTCAGCGTGGGAACACAAATATCTTACCTAATATCACTTAAACATTACAAAGCCTTGAAGAAGAGATTCTCTGCTTACCTTCCAAATGGAAATCCACTTTATCACATATACCACTCTGTGTAAGTCTTTCAGGAAAGGCTTACTCCCATCTTTTTTTTTTCCTTCAAAATATGAACATGTTAGATTGTGGGAACAGGGAACACTTCGTGTTCATTATATAACTCCTGAAACTACAACATTTTCTAATTTGAATAACGAAGAGAAAACCAGGATCATACCTTCCAACACACAACCCAGTCATCAAATTCTTTCCTTGATTTTCAAGAGCCTTGTACTTCTGTCTTGCAAGTTTAAATAAACGATGAAAAAATACTTCAGGTATGACTTCAATCAATATTTAAATGAAGGATTTCAAATGATATATTATAAATTCATATTATCAGAATTCCTTCATATTATTACGTAACTTGCATTCATTGCATCTGCTAATTTCATCTACATCCAAAATACTGGCTATACAAGATTGTCATAATAATAAAAGTTGTTCTGCAATGGAAATTATAAACAGTTTGTGACTGCTATTAGTGCCAGAGAGTTGCAGGTCAACCAGTAATGTAGATCAGAAAAGCACAGGATCACAACTGTGTAAGGACTGTGCTTACAATATCACCTGCACAAATACAATGAAAAAGTTCGGAAGACAGTTGAGCTGTAACTTCATGAACTGGTGGACATCCAAGCCTGAGCTCTCAATTCAGTTATAAGAAAGTAAGAATCTTGCTTAGAAGCAAAAATGCAGAACATTTTCCTCTAATATCACATATGAAAGTTCTCATAATTTTGATCATAATATGTGTCAGTACACAAATTTGTAAACAAAGATGATTAATCTTACAGATATATATAAACAGATTGACTGAAAGCATGTATAAAGAACTGGATCTTCAGATCCCTTAGATACTCCTCAACATGTGACATTTCTTCCATGTACAGGAGGGGGAGCAGGAGTTAGAAATAATACAGTAAACTTTATACATTGAGTTTATTCCCGCATCCTGGATGATTCTCTCACTTACATGCACAATTTCAGCATTGTAATCATAGAAGTAGGTACCTTACCTACTGCAGTATTGTGAATTTGGGCTATTACAATTATAATTTAGGCATCATTAAAATGCCCCTCATTTTTTAATTTTGAGTGCAAATTTAAGTGATGCTTAAAAGGTAAATGTAATGTAATTTTCTTTGCATTTATTCATGTTTGTTTTTTCACCTATATTTTCTTAGCAGTATACCAGCCGACACTGGTAGCATTTCCAGGAACAACCAACAGTTTATCAGCATTTATTCCATAGGGAACAAGTAGGGAACTGTTGACTCTGAGGGCCAAGTGGCTTCTTTTCTCAGCTGACTATGAAAGAGTGTCCTGTGATGAAAGATTTAAGTATCAATACACATTCTAGATGAAGTAGTCAAGCTACACATACTACATATCTGAATCAGGTTTCTTATAAATGTATTAATTATTTATTGAATTATATTCCAATATTATCACATTCCAACTACAATAGTCATACCTCAAATAAAAGGCTGGTGGAGTTTGAGGTCTCCAGAGGTCCCTTCCAACCTCAACCATGATGTTATTCTGTGATTCTGTGAAACAAAAGAACGATATGCTCCTAATATTTTGCTTGAACTACCGATCATACCTCTATTCCCTTCCTCACTCCTTCATTTTACAACCTTTACTTAACTCAAGTGAACAACTGTTTACATGTGTTGATAGTGATAGGACAAGGGGGAATGGTTTTAAACTAAGACACAGGAGATTTAAGTTAGATATTAGGAGGAATTTTTTCACTCAGAGGGTGGTGATACACTGGAACTGGTTGCCCAGAGAGGTTGTGGATGCCCCGTCCCTGGAGGCATTCAAGGCAAGGCTGGATGTGGCTCTGGGCAGCCTGGCCTAGTGGTTGGCAACCCTGCCCATGGCAGGGGGGTTGAAACTAGATGATCTTTGAGGTCCTTTTCAACCCAGGCCATTCTATGATTCTACAATACTCTCTAATAGAGAGTACTTTGAATTTAATCCAGACAAAAACTGGTAACTAATGTTGCAGCCAAAAAAAATAAAAATAAAAATAAAAATATACATAGGTCCTTCAAGCTTTCTCACTGTCTTTGGTAGCATTAACACAGTATTTTCTACACCTTCCTGGAAATTAATGAAATAAAATTAGTAGAACTGCTTACGTTTATATTCTCTGACAATAGATTAGAAGGATGTAAAAAAAATAAATTATAGGACTATTTTTAGAAAGGTTGTTGGACATTTTTCTTAGTTTTGAAGGTTCTTAAAAACAGTAACTTCCTACAGTAGGAAGAAAATGAAATATTAAAATCTATTTTTTATAATGGCACAGTTCTAACTATACTCAAGTGTTTTGTCTCACTGCAGACAGTTTGTTTTGAGAATAACATCTATAAAACTGAGTTCGAATCGCTATTCTTTCCTCTGATTCTGTGTGTCATTTATGGATGTTCAACCCATTCAACATAACATGCATCCATCGGACGGTTCACATAGAATATGAGTTTGTGAGAGCTCTCAGTTGCTGAGCTTGTTTTTGTCCTCAAGTTGCATGACTCAGAGATTTCAGAGCATGTATTTTCTGTACACTAGATCATACAGGTTTCATCTTGTTCTGTTTCAGACTTTTCCTCCAGAAGGGTTTACAATGATTTATCTGTAATAAATGGTCTTTTGACAGTAGTTACACAGAGAAACAGTGGTGGTTCCTGATGCTGTTAATATTTCTTGTAAGGCAAAAAAAAAAAAAAAAAACCTAAATGAAGAAAAACTGCCTTTTATGTTTCAAATTTTTTTAACAAGTTCAGGATGAGATTTTTTATAGTGTTACCTCAGTTAAAATGCTCAGGAATAATTACTTTTTCTTCCTAAATTGCTATATGAGCAAAAAAAAAAAAAATGATTTTGCAACATCACTCTACTACAATTACTCAACCAGCATCTCTTAATATTATGATCTGAAATATTACAATTATTTCAGCTATGAATGTACTATAATGAATGTTAAAATAACAGAAGCGACATAACAACATCATTTGCCTATAATGAAATCAGTAACTCTTCATATACAGCCTCATTCAAAAGAACTCTTGCCTATGCCAGTCTTCCATGTTTTTCTTTTTGAACTCAATTAACAGTTGACAGTAATGAGATATTTGAGTGATTCTTGACAATTCCAAAGTTTTTGTGAAACATAAGCACATAAAAAAACATAGAGTTTCCAAATATATGTACGCACTCTTTATTGACTTCTACTCTAGAACTCCAGTTGTCAAGGAACAACTGGATAAACAGATAAGGAGGAGAAAAAGATGTTGAACACATTCATTCAGTGATGTGGATATTAATAGAAAGGTATGCATATTAAAAGGTGTGCAAGTGCAAAAGAATTCACAGAAGATATTAGAAATATATATATCAAGCGTGGTGAAATACTATTAAAAATAATGATAATCTCAGTGAATAGTTTATATCCAACAACTTTTCCCATTTACATGCATCTCTTCTTACCTGGGCATGATCTTTTAAATTCCTCCTTATGCTGAAATTTTACAAGAAAATTACTGCAAATCTGGATGTTGCCTTGTACAAAACTACCTCTAGCTGGAACTGAATAGCTATACGATTGTTTAAAATGATAATAGGTGTTCAGATTCCTCTTTATATGCTTTTATTTTTGTCTGTTTTCAGACTCCACATATCATGTACTGTACGACAGCCAATAGTGAAGAATTCAAGAATCCTAATGGCAGCCCCTTTGAACAGAATACTGTTTATAACATCTTTTGGGGGCAGCTGTTTCCAACTAGAAAGAGAAGTGTAAGCAAATTCTCATACTTCCTTACTTTTTACTTAGCTCTGGAGTGTCCCTGTCTGTTTCTACTGTGGCTTTTTGCATTTGACTGTTTAGAAACAGGGCTTGTCTTTTGGGTCAATTACCATCAAAGTCTTATTTTGGTCACTTGTAGAAAAAATAACATAAATAACAAAACATTTACCACCAATAAAACACTATAAATATTTCATTACAGTACACATGATGATGATTTGATAAAGCAGTTACAGAATCCACATAGAATTTGAGAGGAAAAACACTTCATTACAATGTCCAGCTTCACATAGACTTATTTTCCCCAGAATAACTGAAGTAATTCGGCATGGCAGGAGTTGCAAAAACAGACACATCAAAGCCCTCAAAAGGATCCACATGGATAGGTCATTAGGACAGTATGGCTTTATATAGTTCGTTAAAATTCTCAGAGGTTAGTTTATATCTTGATACTTTAATAAACAGTTTCAGCTTTGGTGAAAGCTGGAAAGCTTAATCCATTAAGAGCCATTCAGAACCAAAACAAACAAACAAAGGTTTAACCACTTCAGTGACAACAGTACAGAACAAACAAGCAGTCTACTTAGAAAATCCCAGCAATTTTAGGATCAATAGCCTCACTCTGTGCTTCTAAGTGATGAAAGCTAGAAAATCTCTGTTGTCGGCTCTTTTCAAAAATGTTTCTGGCAAAGATATAGTTGCAAATTTGATGAGTTTAGTTTAGTAATACCCACGTAGTCTAGAAGGCTTACTTAAGTACTAGCACCAGTCATAATGAAAACAAACTAACTCAAACATCACTTTTAGCTGAAATTTCCTCCCTCTACTCTTAATTTAAGATGTTAAAATACCTTTCAACATTTATTCTAAGTTCTTACTTGTAGAGTTTTATGATTATTTTTCTAGTTAACAGCAGTAGAAATTTTTTCATTTAGAGAGTTTGAAAAAATGTATTAGAAAGATTTTTGTAAATGCAAGACCAATACAGTGACTTAATGCACTAAAATAACGTAATATTGTTTCAAAGTCCATTTAACTCAGTCTGCCAATATGAATAATCAAATCAGCAAATACATCTATATATAATCAGAAAAAAAGAAAAATAAACATTTTTTTTCTTTTATGAGACTAAAAGCCTGCTAGGTCCTTTTAAAACATTGCCATTGTATATTGACTTGCATGAAAAAAGCATTTACTTTCTTTTACTTTGTCTAAATTTATTTCATGCAGTAGAGTTTCCGTATGGTAGACCTGTTATTGTTCAAAAGAATTTTAAATTATTCTTGCATTTTTATACAAATATTGTTGCTTTTGATTCCTGTTTTTAAATACAGTAAATCATATATATCTATATAAACATTTAAATTTTATATTTAATATTAATTATAAACTCAGAAGTAGTGGGAGAAGTACTGAGAAACTCAGAATAGGAGGAGTGTTTATTTTTTTTACCTAGCAGTGTCAGCTCTTTATTTTTCTCATAAATTATCTAGAAATCTCAATTACATACTTATTAGGACATCAAAAGACACTACAGAGATTGCCTGCATATGTCTACAAGCTAATTTATCCACTAAGATTTGCTGTTTTCTTCTATAATCATCAGATTTTACTAATCACATTTTTAAAACGTAATCATAGCACGAAATGCTGTCAGTATGAGAAATAATTAAAACAGAGCTTGTCCCAGAATTCTTGTTTACACATCACACAGCCCAACCAAATTTTTCAACGGAAAGGCATAAAGTCAGAATAACACTGAAAATATGTGGCTTTATGCAGGGACACCGTGTTGTTTAGTCCTGATTCATTAAGATGCCTGATGCATAAGTGACTTGTCAAATGGTATGTGGGTGGCTGTAATGGCAGCATGTAGGTTTGTATGGAAAACAAGTATGGCACTGTGAAGATTTTTTCTCTATTTCATCATATAGGTACTCACATGTAACACTTGTGAGGAGTCTGCTAAGAACCTTGCTGTCAAACCAACTAATTCATCAGAAACATGTAAGTTTAAAACAAAGTTCTCCAAAGGCAGAGAAGTAGCTTATCCAAGTGACAGACACATAGACAATTTCATTGCTGCCAGAACAACATTCTGCTCAGCCCACTAGCAAGCTATTTGTCACTGCTACAAGAATATCCTCCACAACTTGGCATCGGGGACCCTGGGTAGCCAACTGTGCTTGCATAGTGCTGGAAGTGCTATCCAATAATGGGGAGGAAAATGATCTGAGGATCTCATTATTATTACAAAATGTGTTATTGTATGAAAAACATATCTTTATAGCCATGAAAACATGAAACACGAAAAGTTTATAGGAAAATATCAATTTACAGAAAACCAGATAACTGTATTCTATATGAAAAGGCTTGTTTAACTCCATTTCCATTTCCCCCTCTCTAGTCCTCCTGCCCATCAAAAACATGACTGAATATTCCATACATCTGGTATAATGTGGTAGGCTTTTCATGATAGTTCTTAGAAATAAGAGGTTAAAATAATCTTTGCCATAATGCCATTAAGCATTATCCCAGAGATAAACAGACCTGAGTAACTGAGTAACTTAGCAGGTATAATGTTTAATTTTAAAAGTTTTGTGTAGGATGATGGAAGAACACCATCTTCAGACTATCTGGTGTGAAACATAAAGTCACACATTGCTTTTTATGTCACAAAGGTCAATGGTTTTCATTGTGAATAATGTTCTGCAATACCATTCACTACAAGCCCAGAACAGCAGAGCATGGGCCTACACAGAAATAATCCCTTTATTGTTTCATTGGGTCATACATATCACATTGGATCCTAAGTATTTACAAATTTATTAATGTTGACTGCACGTTTGCAATTGCCTAATTATCATCCTCAGTCAATTGATTTATGGAGAAGAGAGGTAGAAGTAAAGAAAAACAGTCCAGTCCCAAAGGTATTGAGGAAGTGATACAGGACAATGAAAAGTAAAAGTTATGAAGAACAGTAAAAATAGTTTTCTAAGAGAAACAGAGTAGAAATAAAGGAGAAGGAATTAAAATTTAAGATATTTTCATACATAAATAAATAAACTTCAAATAATCAAGTAAGAAACAAGGAAATGACAGGGAAGAATTCCACTGCATAGGGAAGAGCCTCTGCGGGGATTAGTGCAGTAGTCAGAATTAAATTAAGAAACCAGTCTGAAATTTTCAAAGTTCTTGTTAACCCGGCCATTCCTTTTAAGTGACCAAGTGTCTTACCACTGGAGTATGATGTAACTTAAAGGGCATGTGTGGATGCTTGAGAAAGATGACCTTCCATTTATATTTTTATTTCTATTCATTTTAAATAAATAAAAAGAAAGTAAAATGGACTTCATACAAGGATAATCTTGTCCCTGAAAGTGTATCCATCACTTTATTATAGATTAGTAAATTACAAATGAAGTGCACCATCTCTGCAGATAGTCCACCACTCTTTAGGTACTGCGATATCTACAATGAGTCAGATCTGGAAGCGTAAATTTTCATTTGATGCTGCCCTAGGTAGACTTACCTGAAAAGCCCAATTCAGAGATCTCCGTGTAGCAGAACTACAATCACTGATACTGTGAGAACTAACACAGACTCTGTACTGTCTTGGCATGTTTTTAGTCTTTCTTCTTTTCTTATGTATAGTTTCTCCCTTGAGCAATATAACTGGAGCTACTGATAGGTATCCTTTTCAGGTAAAGGAAATAAATCAAATGGTCAAATAGCAAGAACTACCTATAGAATGACACTCCACAGGAAGTAGTAAAGATTTAGACTATAAACTCATCATCAAAGACAAGGAGACTTGGGAGAGAAGAAAAGGAAAATTGAATAAGAGCTGTGAATCAGAGCACAACAAAAACCACAACTGTTTTTTCCCATCCTTATATTGCAATCTGCCCATTTAGACAAGATCATATATCTTTAAAATAGATATTGCAAGATTCTTGCACGCCAACTACATTTATATTGAATTTGGTACAAAACTGGTTTTTTTAGCTTTACAATTTTAGTTTTGTTCACCATATTTGTGCTTAGTGGTACTGCATGTTTTTAAGCACAGTAGTACGCTATGATGATTTTCTAAAAATATTTCAAATAACTGATTCTGTACTGCTTTTTTCTTTCATAAAAAATATTCTGAGCACCAGAATTTAAGGTGCATGAAGAAATTATGAAAACTATTAGATTCTTTCTGGCAATTTGGTCATACAAATTAGCATTTTTCATTTCTCTCCCGGATCATTTCTCTTCTAAAGATGGTGACTATTTGAAACCATTTTTACAATATAGATAACATTCCCAGTGAAACTTAAAATATTGAATTCCCTCTCCCTAGCTCCCTCCAAAAAAGCAGAAGAACATTTATATTAGTTAGTATGAAAAAGATCTCACAAATAATTATTCCTTTTTGTCTCCCAGGCAGATGTCTGTTGTATTAATGAAGGGCACTGAAAGAAACGGGCGAGTCTTATTAACATTGACAATGCTTAAGCAACCCAAATCTCTTCCTACTAAGTTCCTTTGAGGAGTTAAACTGACTTTTAAAAAGGATTTGTTCTTTACATATTGACACAAGAATGACATTGAGTCTTATTGTAGTCCTATTAAAAGTGGACCTATAAAGTTATCAATATTTTACTTCAGAATTTATCATGTGGAGAATCAAATCTAATGGAAATATGCATCCATGTTTGGAGACTTACTCATTAAGCCTCTTCTGGAACATAATTTTTAAACTTTCAGAATTCTTTAATGCATATGAAATTACACTGCAATGAAAAAAAAATCAGCAAATTTTACTTCTAATATTGCTGCTCTAGCAGTTATTATGCTTGGGACTTCAGGCATACTTCAAAGATCTCATGATCAAACTCTGCTTTGCTGCCTGCCAAGAAAAGGAAGTTTTACTTTAGACTACAATGGACTGATTGGTCTGGTGCAAAAGGTCACCAAACACTTCACATGCCTGAACTGGACTAAAGTTTAAAGGGGAAATCTTGCCAAGCGGGATTAAGGTGTCTATTCTTTCTTCAGCATGGTAACTCCCTCAGTGTTGAGGGGAGTAGCATATGCATATTCAAAGAAGAAAAATAAGGGTAATAGGATAAAATAACCTTGCAGGTCAGGTATCTGGGAAGAGAGATGAAAACTGAAAAAAGGAGAAGTTTAAAAAGCACATTGAAGAAAAATTACAATTTGAAGTCAACTGAATCAATAAAATGATCATAAATCCATAGTAGCATAAAAATTCCTGCAAAGTTAACTTATGGCTTTCCTATATAGAAACACTGTACTGTAAGATCATTTTTAGTTTGGGAGGGAGCATGAGTGATATATCTATGCATTCCAAAATGAGACTGACAAATATGTGGCTTAGAACAATTGAAAATGTAGTTAATTTTATTTTGAAACAGAAGCATACTGATTGACATCAAACTACTTTCATCAGGCTGCATGCACAAAAGAATAAGGGATTATGTACTTCAGTTCTGCCTGCTACAGAGAGGCTGAACTGTTATATCCCTGATTACGTTTTTTTTAGACCTCCTTTCCTTTGGCCCACATTATTTACTTAAAATATGTAAGAATTAGATTGCTTGCTTATTGCAACACTGTGCATGTTTCCAAGATTAAAATGTAAACCTTTTTTAGGTGTGTTGTGGTTTTATGATTTTTGGTTATTAGTATTCCACATCAAAACATCATATGGTGTACTGAGAGTTAAAGAGTTGATGCTCCAGTTCTGTGGATCATCAGTAGAAGAGAAGAAGAACTACATACTCCAGAGGACTTTGCGTTGTTCTGTTTCTGTTTTCCGGTCAGAGGGAAAGATAAAACTGTTCGCAGATCATGAGACACCCCTTTTTTCTTCTTCTGGCTTGTCTCTGCTTTGGGTGCTCCTAGCCATATTGCCTCAGCTTACTTAGAGTAAGGCCTTCAGTCTTCAGACACTCTCTCATTTTATTTGATTTATTTGCTTCAATTCCAATTATTATTGTATTATATTGTATTATATTGTATTATTTTGCATTCCTATATCTTATTTAGTAAATTAGCTTTCCTCCTCAGATCATTGCCGCTGTTTTGTTTTACGCCCATCTCCCTACCCTTTTCCGCTTTTCCCCTTTTCCCTTTCCCAGGGCGTGGGTCCATGAGTTCCCCTGTCCCATTAGTCACAGAACTGGGGTGAGCCAGCCTGTAAACTGTTGACAGGGTGCTTCCCACTCGCTGATCACGGAGCTGCCTGGAACTTTTAGTTAGGAAATGGGTTCTCAACAGGAGCCCCACCACCTTAGGAGAAGACTCTAGCATAGTAGATGTCTAGAATCATAGAATCATCCAGGTGGGAAAAGACCTCCAAGATCAAGTCCAACCAGTCATCTAACACTACAAGCCCACTGCTAAACCATGTCCCTCAGCACCACATTCACACATCTCTTAAATATCTTCAGGGATGGGGTCTCCAGCACCTCCCTGGGCAGACGTAACAATCTGTTATGACCCCTTCCGTGAAGAAATTCTTCCTGATATCCAGTCTTTGCATCCTATCCCTTGCCACCTGAGAAAAGAGACAAATCTAAGACCCAGAATCTCAGCTCTTTTTCTTAATATCATAAACCCCCTCTCTTTGCAAATGTCGCCTCAATTTCAGGAGGTATTTTCAGGTAGTTCTAGATTCTGGCTCAGCCATAAAGAATAGGCATTCAGTAGGAATATATGTGAGTTTTTCTTAGTCCTGCAACTTCCAGCTAATTTATAACAGGTTGAGAGGCTCTGCAGAAGAATCATAGGCTTTACAGATGCAATTGATATTTGCACCTTACAAGCAACGAGCTGATATATGTGAAAAAGAAAAAGGAGTGGATGCCCTTGTCTTTCACTTTTGCCTTTTTCCATTAGCTCTATTGTTACTATTTTAAACTACTATATTTTTAAACAGAAGCCAAGATCAAGAAGAACAATATGTATCTCAAATATTATGAAAGTAGTATATACATATGCATATCAGACACTGGCTAATTTTTTGTTTGGTTGGTTGCTGTTTGGTTTGGTTTTTTTTTATAAATACAATTATATATACTCAGAATAGTAAAAGTCACTTTGTGAAAAGAATTCACAAGATACAAGAGGATTTGGACAAAGATTGAAAGATTTTAACAAAAAATCTCTAGTGTTTTTATAGATAAAGTTTAAGTATTGTGCACAGTTTACACAATAATGCCTAAAAATACTTTTTGTTGGACAAGAAAAATATGAATCAGGATGCTAAACACTATCTAGGAACAGTTTTTGAGAAGAACTGGAATAATCGGCAAATTTAGTGGGATTAATATTCTACTGCTAGTGGCTTTTCAAGAGGACAGAGGCAGGGAAACAGAGGAAGGAGATTTCCTAGACCTGTGCCAAATAACAAGCTGTTTAATTAATATTTGACCCATCATCCAAAAACTTTGTTGTTTTGTATCCAAGACTGCTTTAATTCAAAATCTAGTGTACCTAGTCAGTGCAATGCAAGGAAGTCTCCAGTAAAGATGATGCTTTATTTGGTGTATTCTCAGATCAGACAACTGCTCTCACAGATTCCACAACTCCACAAGACACTCCTTATCACTTCCAGTATTCTATGAAAAGAAAAAATAAAACAACAAAATTATTTCTTCAGAATTGTATGTAGCAATCTAAAATATTACAGGGGAATTGTGAAAAATGCACACAAATATTTTCAAAACCTCTCTGGCCAAAGAGGGAGGGAAATAATCTATGAGAAAAGAAAAATGAAGAGAAATTTAAGTCACTCTGAAGTAACCTTGACCTAGAGTTATTGTTTCTTTAGAACTGAGAACATGGAAGGACTTTTGTGTATGTGTTTTGGTTTGGTTCAAGGAAGCAAGAGTTGACTGCTGAAGTGAAGGAATGTGTGAAGTGTGCATAGTGCTGAAAGGCTGAAGTTTCAAGCTTATCTGAAGGGTGAGGCATAATTGAAGAGAGAATGTGCCAACATGTAAACAGATAAGAAAAATGGAGCCTCTCTCTTATACTTCTTCCTTATTTTCTGATTGTTGTATGTGAACACTACCTATTGGTTTCTGAAGGGTGAAACAGGAAAGAAAACTACATTTAATGCTACATATAGTATTAAATATCTCTATACATAGAGAGCATATCCTAATTCATTTATTTTTATATCATGACTTTCAATCATGTTCAGATACTCTGAGAATATTCCAAAAGAAACAGCTTATTTTGTCAATTTACACTGGGTTTTTAGTTTTTGTTTCAAATTCATCAAATCATTTCACATGCTTATAATCAAACCTATTCTAGAAAACATTTATACATACATAGAAATATGCTACTTATGCTTTGGAAACAATGCTAAGTATAAGCTTAGTGTTTTGATAAATCCAGGCCTGAGAACAGAGATGTCTGAAAACATTCTGAAAACATCTACAGAGAAAATGCTAAAATGAAAAAACAACTATCATGATATTCTTGGGATACAATTTGTGAGACAATATTAATGAGATCATTATCAAATTCCAGAATGAAGACCAAGGATAATCAAATTGCAATCCTTGCTCCACTTTCTTACTCATTACTTGAGCTTAGGCAATACTTTTATTCAGTAAGTCCTGAATATTATAAAATGTATTTATATTTTCACTTAAAATGTGCTATTATATTTTATATTTACTCATGTATTCCTTTACCATATTTTTCTATTATTCTATCTTAGCCTACAGATACTTGCTCAACTCTCAGCTCATCATGAACACTGGGAAGGGACTGCAGGTGGAAGAAAGTATGCTCTAACCTTGTAGTTCCCACTCCTTTGTTTCAGGCAAAGAAATTATTTCTTTGAAGTGATATTTGGGTAAGTCATCATCAGAAGGAAAATGAATAAATGTAAAATAATTTTCTCTTAGTTCCAGTAAGCAGCTGGCCAGTATTACTATTACCAGATCCAAAAAGCAACCAGCCAATACTACTGTTACCAGATAAACTGGTAAAGGACACGTTCTTGAGCTGTGAAGACATTAAGAATCATACACTATGCATTGCTAAAGATACATATTACTGATATGTTAAGCATTAACTATCTGTGCAGTTACATCTGTAAAAGTCATTATCTTGCCTATGTGATATGGGATATACTTTTCCACTTGTTGAGATGACATAATCAACACAAAAAGTCAGCAGAGAACAATGCAGAGCAAGGGGGGATACCCTATGCTTTCTGTCTTATTTCACACTTTTCAAGAAACTTAGTAAATACATGGTATTGTTCGGTATAGGAATTGGTGATATTCCTCAGCATTATTTAACTACAAAATGCAAATCCATTACAGTCATTAGACATAGTCTCGTAGAAATTTGTGACTTAGTATTTTATCCCTCAAGGTACTAAATACTTTAATAGGAATGTATTGAAACAATGCCCCACATCAAAATTAGTTTTGTTTTCCTAAAACCTCTCTCTAATCGTTAGATTTCTGATAGCATCCAAATTACATATTATAATCATGGTAAAGGTATTAAAAACTGGATTTACAATGGCATTGAGCACCCGTATCTCTTTGTAAAGGCAGAGAGACTCAGATATTCAACACCTCAATAGCATATTGTCATTTAGATGATACAAAATGCAACACATGCCAATAAACACAAGGCTGATTTAATTTTGTATCTGTTCACTTTATTGATTTATTTGGAATACTGCTGAGTTTACAGTGCTGCATACTAATTCCTGCCAGAATCTGGCTTCACTGCTCACACTGAGCATCATTTTACTCTCAGGGTAGTCAGTGGGACACACCATGTGAAGTAGGGCAGCAGAATATGACTCTTGTAGGAGACAACTGTATATTGTACTGTATATTTTATTTCATACTAATCTTACTTTATTGTTCTCAAATAAAGTGGGAGCTCTATGTAAATCCTTTATTTGCATTTCTACTCACTAAAGAACACACATTCCATTTTTAATTTTTCAGTGGTGAGTTCTACTTGTAACTACTGAGAATCTTTCAAGGGTTCCAAGAATTACGACTGTTTTAAAGCGAATATTCCTTTTCAAGCGTATAAATTAATATATGTAGAGACCTCTCTTCCATGTTACCACCTTCTCCGTGCTGCTTTGAGTTTTACTGAGGAGGTTTCTAACAATGCTACAAAAGTTAAATGCCTTTAAAAAAAAACCAGAACTTCATGCAATTCTTCTCTGGGAATTGACTCCATAAATCTGCCTGGAGATCCTATGGATCCTATGGAGTGACTAGGGAGTGATATAGCCCACACTGAAATTTTTAATAATGTACCAGATAATAGCATGAGAGATTCAAAATAATAATTCTCCTCGTTCTTCTGTGATTTTCATCATTATTTTTGTTGTTTTTTTTTAATATAACTACCCTTGCACTTATGTCATAAAAATTTCTGCCTTTTTCTCTTTTTTAATATTTGTATTCAAGACAAACAACAGGAGGTTGAAATCAGGCCATTTAAAAGAAACATCTGCTGACATTTATTCATATGCTACATGTTCCACTTTCATCATTGAATGTAATGATAAACACACATTCCAGTCAATAATGGCAATTCCCAGCCAAGCTTTACAAATGGTCTCTTTAACACCTAAACTGACAGCTCGGGAGAATTTGAGATAGAAGCTAAATATGGTACATTTGGACACTATTTCCCTAAGCCTAGAATGACTAGAAGACTTTAACAAGCAAATACACTGTGGGTATGTGGGTACAGTCTTGACTAATACAGGTAAATCTATTATTTAACTTTTGTGTTTTACAAAGAACAACTTTGAAAAGAAGAATTTTTTGAGGCATGACTGCATATTCTTCCTTGAAAAATAATTATATTTTCTTCAAACAGGAGAACTAATATTAATGGAACCTGAAATTTGAAAAAAGTTTGTTTTTTAAAATAGAAATATTTTGTCTCTTTTTGGCTTATTGTTTCATATATCAAGCTTATTAATTGCTATTGCTTTAAAATCATTTATGTAAATTTGATTTTAAAGCAATATCATCAAGAGCTACATTGCTCCCTTATTTAATTCATGCTTTTGTGTAAGACTGTCTTATGAGCTGCCATATTGCAAAATATTATTTCATTTGAAAGCAATGTTTCTCAGTTATGTATGACCAAAGATGTTATGAAAAAATTATTAGAGGTTTCATGACAGGAATAAACTGAAAATGTCTCATCACTTTGTATGCATGTAAATATATTATTCTGAAACAATAATGACCTCTTTTTGTATTTCTAACTATACTCTTTTCCATTTCAGTTCAGATTGATTAACCTTCTTGTAACTGAATCATAAACTGATTTTAAGTCAAGCAGAAAATCACAGCTTTTCCAAACTCCTTCATGTGTGAATAGTTTCTCCTTTCAAAACTCTTGTACAGTTCAAAACAGGTCATTCATTATTTAGCAAGAGGGCAAAATTCTACACATTCTAAAATAATGAATGTAAAAATAATTATAGGATCACAAAGTTATCTTGTATAGCATAATGAAAAGCATTAGACAAGAAGACAATGCTGTATCTACTGGTTGAAATAAATAATTTTTTTAAAATCCATTCAGTTTCTTTTATCATATTAAAGTTGGTGGCATTTATCTTTATGAAGAATTGCAAAAATTGAGGTTCGTTTGGTAGTCTTTTACTCTACTGACAATTTGCGTGGAGTACAGTAACAAGAGTCACAAAACTTGCACACTTTGTGTCTGCCTATTTGCCCGTCTCTGCAAATTCATGCTATTGGATGTAGGAGCCAGGTGACCTACCATTGCCCTAACTATATGTTGAAAGATACTACTACTTCTGTTTATATTTCCTTTACTTTTCACTTACACAAAATGATTACTTGAAGCTTAAGATAATGTTGAAAGGTTCTACCCTGCTTTCTAGCATGAAAATCCATTTAATATCTGATAGTGTTTGTAGCAGTAGGACATATATGCATATATATGTGAATGGAGCTGTTCAGTACTCCATACTGATATGACCTGGGATGAGTTTTCACAGCTTAGTGTAAAACAACTGCTACAAACGAAGTAATTAAATCACAATCATAGTATTTTGTTCTTATTTGAGTCTTTAACCTGTGATACGGAACTGGAGGTTTGGGGATATTTTTTCTTTTTGTTGAGATTAATTTCTGAGTCTAGTTTTGAATGTCTAAGTAAAGTAAGTTTGTTACTTTTACTAGTAGAATAAGTAGAATAGAATAGTTAAGCTGGAAGGGACCTTCTAAGATCATTGAGTCTAATCTGAATGAATGTTTACCTTGAAGTATAACAAATTACAATAGGGCTTCAGATTTCTAAATTAATGGAATAGACAAATTTAGTAAAACACCTAGTTCTGTATAGTTAAAATGTGCAGGAGTGCATGCAGTATTGAAATACAAGCCTGTACATCAATGTAAGACAAACTCATCTCGTGCCAGTGATCATAATAGAAATAATGTGCTGCTACAAGGCAGAAGTTTAATGATCTGCAAGTAGACTATTAGGCCACCAGTGCATAAAGCTTGCCTTTTTGAGAAAGCTTGAGAGTAGATAACAGCTATGAAACACAAATCTGTGGATTTGTTAAGTGCTGCACATGGTGCAAAGTCAACTGAAGCCACAGTTTTTGAAGTGATGTAATTGTAGTTAGAAAAAAAAGGTACAATATGGAACATAAGAAGATGGATCCTTCTGATTCTCATAGACAAGGCAATTCTCTACAATAGCATCCAGGTCATCTGGACATTTTTATGATTTATTTTTATTTTATATATTTATTTATGACGCATTATCCACGGATACATCAGAAAAAGTTCCATGTCACAGTGTTCTCTTTCAGAAAATGGCTGATATTCTTGTTTTTGTTTTCTACATTAATAATAATTTCTCTTCTTCATGAAATGCAGTATTACTAAGCATAACTTTTATGATGAATATTTAACCAGTTATGTAATAATTGCTACAATAAAACTTGCCATTCCAGGTCCAGGATTTAGACATCATTTTTCTAAAACAAAATAAATACAGACAACATCCATTTCTCCATAAATGGAGAAAAACAGTTTGCCAGAAGGAATCAGGATTGTAGTCTAGTAGCTTTCTAACCATTAATACTAGAACTATATTTTACTGGAAATGCTGTCTTTCTTGCTTAGAGCTGATGCAAAGCACATGTACAGAGACAAGATTTAGGTTCTGTTGTAAGTCTTCCAAATCAAATTCAGATTTCTGAATATTATGGGCTGTTTCTTTGTCTAAAGCTGGTATTCACCAGTCCATGGTAAAAACAGGTTTAAAAAAATCACACAAGATTTCTAGAAAGATGAAAAACATTAACAACTATGCCATTTTCATGGCAATGCCCACTATTCAGGTGAGAAAGTTTTAATGTTTTAATGAAATCTAGAAGCTTTGCTAGAAGCTTCTGATATCATTTGGCTTGTCACTGAGAATCCAAACAAAAAAATACAATGGCCTTGTTAACTTCAAAAAAAAAGTCTTCTCTTTACATCACATCCTTAGTACTACTGCAGCCCACTTGGCTAATATTACTCTAATCTCAAGAAAATATTGAACATTAATGAACTGTCAACAAAGCTCACAGTGTTACCTCCACATGATACAGAATTCTGTGTCTGTGTAAGGGCAAGTGAGGGACAGAACTCTGCACAACATTCACTGTGAATATATTTGAGAGACTAATCTCTACATTCAGTTTTTCATTTTTCACCCACCTAATGTGATGCAAACCTGCAGGTTAGCCAAAGCTGCAGTCGTTTATGGGTGATTTTACCATCTTCTGCCTCTTTTCTCCTTTTTTTTCTATTTTAACATAGAAGAGAAACATATGGACCCAAGTTTTTAAATGCTATTATTAGGCTTATATATAAGCATGACTGTAATTATGTGGGGATTTCATTTATATTTTTTTTCTAGAAAGACAGCACAGATAAATGACAAAATTCAGGTACATTAACTTTCATTACAATGTTAAATGTTTACATTAAAAACATAAAGATTTCTCTGTCTTAATAATCAAAAGAGAAGAAAGTCAGAAGAACACATTCTGCCAATGAATGTTTCATGACTTTTAAATGGATACATTTTCCAGTATGCACTAGAAAGTTAATATGTTCTCAGAAGATTTCTTTAATTTAGTTGTTGCTAATTTATTCACACTAATACAGGAAAAAAATACTGCAAAATTTTTCATAACAAAAAACTGTGCATATCTCTGTGTTTTAGCTGGCATGTGGTTCTACACAGATGGTTTGGGGCTTTCTTTGCTGCAAAACAGATGGGCCTCCACTGTCCCTTACCAATCAAGAGAGAACTTGAAAATATAGGAATATCTTTACTTCCATTGTGTCCTGTAATTCAAGAAATTAAATGCCTAAATATATAAATATGACTTCCTGTGTAAAATGATGAAATATCATATGTTTAATTTAAACTATTTGTCTATATTTAATGCAAAAACTGTTGGGTGGTAATGGTTTTCTTCCAAACAATAACTAAATATTACAAAAAGTATTGACTAGAACACTGTTAATCTTAGCTGTGTGATATTGTTGTATCTGTACTTTGCTGATACTGTTTAAATTTATTTTAGATGTGATACGATGTCATTCAAAATAATTACCAACTTAAGGGAGCAGCTTGTTGACAGATCATCTTTTATTATTTTGTTCACATACTGCACTCTACGACAGTAGCACAGACATTTATAGCGTGAATATCAACTAACTTTGTTTTGTTCTATATGCATCTGCAATGGGAAGAGTATATTTGGGGCATTCTTTTCGTAGTAACACACCATTTCCTGCCTCATTTTGGAGAACTTAGAGATCAAAAAAATACTCCTGTAGCTAAAACTAAAAGTCCCTAAGGACAAAGAGGGTATTAGTCAGACTAAGGGACTGGATCACCTTGTAGTCCAAACCTTACCAATGCTGATCATATTACAAATGATGCAGACCAAGTCAGTTTGGACCTGAGTGTTCATTAGGGTTGCCATTTATCCCACAGTTCCTGCCCTGATTTCAGTTTTGATTGATTTTTGGCTAAATGTTCTGAGGAAATGCACTGTCTGAAAAACACTCTCATATATTCTCAAATATTCTGACTTGGATATCTCAGAAGTGGGTAGTTGAAATGTATGGAGACTGTAGCACTAAAATACATGATGTCAATTTAATAAGATCTTATTCCTTTACTTTAGCACATGGTCATGCAATGCTTTTGAGCACACTGGACATTCTCTATTAATGATGTTATGTCATCTCGCTGGTATGCAGAGAAAAGTTCCTTAGTTATATACTTGGAAATATTCTTAGGTGACTTTTTTTTTTAAGAGCTTTCTTCCAGCTATAGAAACTGAGGATATAGGCATTTCAGAGCATTACATTAAGGTAATATATCTATTATAATGGTCCATGAATTATAACAGCATACCATTTCTATCTGTGTCTTGAAAATTACAAACCCAGTGCCACTTAACTTCATTAATGATGTACATTTTTATGATCCAGTAGCCTTGTGTGGGAAGGACTCACATTTTGCTATATCTAACTTAAACGAAAAAGGGGCAAGTCATCCAACTAGATTTAAAGTATGCTGATTTTGTTGAATGAATGGAACACTGAGCAACAGAACATCTTTTCTTTTCCTCTCCGATCTTCATTAATATTTATAGTTTTAACTTTTATTTGGTACATATTATGAAGAATACATTTTAGCAGCAGACAGCATCAGTTGCAATGAGCCATCTTTTCTTGTGTAGGTACCGAAAAACTTCTAATTGCAGGTGATGTTCTTTTTAAATCTGCTGGAGTATTTTTTTTTTTATTATCATTTAAAAAGGGAAAAGGAACAGACTAAATAGTCATGGCACTACATCAGAATCGCTCACTGAGATCCTATACATATTAATGATTTTTGAGCAATAAAACACATGAAGCTATAATAATTCATTTGGTCATGCCAAACACTCAGAATCAGGAATGATGAACTCCAGTTCATGGCTGGATGTAAGAGTGTGGTGGTTTCACCCTGATGGGTAGTTAAACTCCACCACAACCGCCTATTACAACACCCCCCCGCCTAAGTTTTCCAGAGGAAACAAATTGCTTTCTCGTTTACAGTCCATTGTTCAAATGAACTCTGCAATGACACCAAGAACAGTCTTGAGACTTTTTGCATAGCCTTTCTCAATGAAAATTGAGCTGCTGTTCAGGATATACTTGGTAGACTTCATGAACAGAAAAGAACTGTACAGTAGGAAAAATGGGAAGGATGATTAAAAGTCAACATTCATAATTTAAGATGGTTTTAAAGCCTGCAGTTCAGTGCACCTCTCTCTTGAATGGGACTCTGTAATATCACTCACTCTTCTGAGGATTTTGTGAGGACTAGAGGGGAGACCACTGTGGGATACCAAAGGGAGATTGTATAGTCTTCCTTGCAGCAGTGATAACCAAGAACAGGGATTTGAAGTAGGATTGGGCCAAAGTCTATGAAGATTGTGGAAATCTGTGGAATAAGGAATAGGGACTGCCTATTCTTGTCAGCTTATTAGGTAAAAGCTATATATTGTTCATTTAATCTGCCCTAATTTTTAACATTCATATGCTAATAATTCCTTATATTATGATTTGGAATATATTTCGAATTATAAATGGCAAATAAATTTCTTAATTTTTTTTTCAAATACAATTAAAGCATTGTCACTTTCTCCCTATTTGTATTTATTTGCCTTTCATAAAACATTCTAAAGAAACATTTTTGACTCGTGATGCAGTGTTACAACAAAGAATGTTTTTCAGCACTTGTAACACAAGAGGTTTTCCAGCACAGTTTCAGAACTTGTTCTTGGTAAGAAACCTTATCTAATCCTGTTTCATCCTTTAAAACTGCCTACATGCATCTCAAGGGACAAATTTAATACTTTGCAACAAGGGGAATATAGCCCTTCCAGACTGAATAGAGGAATTGTTAGGACACCACGTGAGGTATGAATAACATTATAATGCCACCATTTACTTGGCAAGGGAAAAACTGTACTCTTGCAACCAAAACTTCAGAGCTTCTTCCTTGGGTTAAATTTTTTGACCCATGTTATATCCCAAGACACCTATTTCACTGTTGTATTTGGGTCTTCTACCTCTTCTGAAGTAAACACTGAACAAATATAAGTAAACAGTTTGTTTTAGCTGAAGATGGAAAGGCACTATTTAATTGAGTTTTGATGATAGATGTGCTCCAAATGGTGCAAACATATTTGAGTTGCTAAAATAATATTGTCTTACGGCATATATAGCACTACATAAAGGATTTTACTTTAGGGACTTCAGAGAAATTACAACAGAAAGCCAAATGATCTAATATGGAGAAGAACAAAAAATTGTAAAACAATACTTTGGTAGTAAAGTTAAATATTACTTTTCCATATCAGTTTTTTAGGACTAGCATTTGAAGTTGTAATCGGATGACCTTTTCTTTATCTTATTTTCATACCCAAGTGTTGTGGACAACTAATTCTTTTAAAAATATTGTTCAATATGGTGAATATGGTGTTTCTACAGTTTAGATTGCTCCATCTTTAAAAAAAAAAAAAAAAGAACAGCACAAAACAGGTATTTGTGAGATTATAAGATATATGTTAGATATATTTACTGAAGTTTAGGCTTTCTGACGCAGACATAATTTAACATGCTCTCTAATCTAATGCACTTTTTTCTCTTCAAACATTATGAGTAATGTGTACCTAATATACTGTATTAATTATAAATATATTATTAAATTATACTTGGTTACAAAAATGTAGCAAGTAGGTCTGACAGCTATTTTCTTTCTTTCACACATAAAGCAATACTCTAACAATGGACATTTCGGCAAATATTAATGGGCTTACCAAATAGATCATAGTGAATCTGTCTCTTTGCTCTACTGAAGAAAGAATTACATTTCTTGTTTCCTCTTGTCCAGAAAGAATTCCATGAATTAATATGAGATCTACAGCAAAAGCTACTTCTTCCTGCCAAGAAGACAGAATTTTAACCTCTGAAATGGCATGTTACTTCCACTACCATTTGCCATAACATTAGATTTTTTCCTCTCTGATTATTGAAGACATGGAACAATTTCCTGCATAGCATTCTGCAAATCAAACACCAAATCCTAAACTTGTAAGTAAGGATATCCAGTTTCTACAGGTTTCATTGCCTTGCCACCACGTACCCAAAACAAGTTTTACTTTTCCATCTCTTTTCATTCAGCTTGTATTTAAATGCAGAAGAAAAACTCCAAGATAATTATTTGTTTCTTTATATTGTCTTGCAGTAAGTAAAAACCTATGGATATACATATAGAAATCTTTCTGATTGTCTGCTTTTAAATAAATCATTTTCATAAGATAGAATGTCGTGCTGATAAATAGTCATAGAATCATAGAATGGTTTGTGTTGGAAGGGACCTTTAAGATCATCTAGTTCCAAGCCCCCTGCGATAGGCCAGGACACCTTCCTATAGAACAGGTTGCTCAAAGCCCCATCCAGCCTGGCCTTGAACGCCTGCAAGTGTGGGAGCATCCGCAACTTCTCTGGGCAACGTGTTCCACTGCCACTGTTTTAACAGTTCATATGGACATGAGCTCTGAACTTAATCTTGCTGTGATCTGTAACAATGAACAAGACATTTGAACAGTTTGTATCATGTTTTTCATTAAAGATGCTCATTTCATTCTGAAGGATAAGAATCCCTAAATAAACATAGTGCTTTTTTCTTTAAAACAGAACATGAACTGGGTGCTACTGGTTGCTTTATTTGCTTGCATATCTTAAGCAATATCTTCTTTGTAAAAATTTATCTGTTGTCTGTTACAGTCTACTTATTCTTGACTGTGCCAAGAATTGTGATTAGTTGGAAAGCCAGCTTGGTTTCAGATCTCTTAAAGATGAAAGTTCTAGTAAAAATGAACAAATCTGATTGTTTTCTGCCTTGCTTCTTGCAGAACTATTAAATCAGTATAAAGTGTATACATAATGATGTCATTCTTTTTTTTTTTTGCATTTTATGTACACTTTACTGAGTGAATTACTTAAAATTAAAGTAGTGAAAAATCTGGCCCTCAATTATTGCAGATGGTCTCCTTTATTTCAAATTAATTATCATACAATCACTAAGGTTGGAAAAGACCTCTAAGATCGTCTAGTCTAACTGTCCACCCATTACCACTATGCCCACTAAACCAGTCCCTATTTGCCACTTCTGCTGTTTGTTGAACACACCGTGACTCCACCAGTTCCCTGGGCAGCCTGTTCCAATACTTTTTCTGAGAATAAATTTTTCCTAATATCCAACTTGAACTTCCCCTGGCACAACCTGAGGCCATTACCTCTTGTCCTGTCTCTAATTACCTGGGAGAAGAGGCCAATTACCACCTCACTACAACTTCCTTTCAGGTAGTCATAGAGAGTGATAAGGTGTTTCCCAACCCTCTGTTTTTCTAGACTAAAAAATCCCAGTTCCCTCAGCTGCCCTTCATAAGATTTGTGCTCCAGAACCTTCACCAGCTTCACTGCTCTTCTTTGGACATGCTCCATGGCCTAAAAGTCTTTCTTGTAGTCCAAAACTGAACAAAGTACTCAACGTGCAGCCTCACTGGTGCAGAGTATACAGAGACAATCACCTCCCTGCTCCTGCTGACTACACTATTTCTGATACAAGCCAGGATGCCGTTGGCCTTCTTGGCCACCTGGGCACACTGCTGGCTCATGTTCAGCCAGACGCCAGCTAGCACCCCTAGGTCCTTTTCACAGAATCACAGAATCACAGAACTGTAGGGGCTGGAAGGGACCTCTAGAGATCATCAAGTCCAACCCCCCTGCCAAGGCAGGCCCCCTACAGCAGGCTGCACAGGTAGGCATCCAGGTGGGTCTTGAACGTCTCCAGAGAAGGAGACTCCACAACCTCTCTGGGAAGCCTGTTCCAGTGCTCCGTTACCCTCACTGTGAAGAAGTTCTTATGCACATTTGTGCAGAACTTCCTATGCTTCAGTTTGTGGTCATTTCCCCTTGTCCTATCGCCACACACTGCTGAAAAGAGTCTGGCCTCATCCCTTTGCCTCCTGCACCTTAGATATGTATAAACATTAATCAGATCCCCTCTGAGTCTTCTTTATTCAAGGCTGAACAGACCCAGGTCGCTCAGCCTTTCCTCATAAGAGAGGTGCTCCAGGCCCTTTATCATCTTTGCAGCCCTCCGCTGGACTCTCTCCAGGAGATCCCTGTCTTTTTGTACTGGGGAGTCCAGAGCTGGACATAATACTCCAGGTGAGGCCTCACCAGGGCAGAGTAGAGGGGGAGGATCACCTCCCTTGATCTGCTGGCCATGCTCTTTTTAATGCACCACAGGATGCCATTGGCCTTCTTGGCCACCAGGGCACACTGTTGGCTCGTGGCCAACCTGTCATCCACCAGGACCCCCAGGTCCCTCTCTGCAGAGCTCTGCTCCAGCAAGTCATGTCCCAGCCTGTACTGGTGCATGTGGTTATTCCTCCCTAGCTGCAAGACTCTACACTTGCCACTGTTAAACCTCATCTGGTTCCTCTCTGACCAACTCTCCAGCCTGTCCAGGTCTCACTGAATGGCAGCACAGCCTTCTGCCATGTCAGCCATTCCTCCCAGTTTTGTATCATCATCAAACTTGCTGAGGGTGGACACTATCCCCTCATCAAGGTAATTGATGGAGATGTTGAACAAGACTGGACCCAGCGCTGACCCCTGAGGAACACTGCTGAATACTTGCCTCCAGCTGGAGTTTGTGCCACCAATCAATTTTCATCCTTGCAGCTTTCCAACTACTCTGCCCCAAACCTGTAGTACTGCATGGAGTTGTGACAAAAATGCAGGACGCGACACTCAGTCATACAAGTAAAAGCTCATACAATTGGTCTCAGCACATCAATCCAGCCTACACAGATCCCTCTGTAGAGCCTTCCTACCCGCAGGCAGATCTACACTTCCTCCCAGCTTGGTGTCATCTGCAAACTTACTGAAGGTGCACTCAATCCTCTCATCCAGATCATCAATAAAGATATTAATGTTTAATATCTAACAAATAAATTAAGCAGGATAGGATTATGTGCATACTAATGTTACCGAACTCCGGCGACCCTTTTCGTATTACCCTTGCACGCAGAGAACCTAAACCTGGTCCCGACCAGTCACTGCACGTAGCATCAATATGATATGCAGCAAAATGGCGTTTATTGGTAAAAGCTACAGAACTATATAGTGTTTCTTATCTTTTTACTAGACTGTTCCAGAAGCTCAGGCGGGCTTCTGGCCAATCATATTGAATCTCCCTCTTTGGACCTCTTACTTCCAAAAGGCCATATATGGGGTAGTTATACACCTTGTTATAAAAACAAAGAAGGACAGCCTCTCCTGTAGGCTAACCAATAGCAAGTGAATGGGGAAGGGCCTTCCGCATTACAGACCAAGTACTCCGTAACACGCCTAATACACAACATACTAAGGCATGTTAGAGATACTGAGCTTAATTAATAAAATTAAATAGGGAAACATACAAATACTTACTAGTCTTTTATACTAGCAAATGCAATACACCCTACCATATCTGATACAAATGCTAGAAGTCTCGAACCAAAGCTGGTGAATTATACCTTACAAAAGCAGTCTCCTGCCTATGGTGACAGGAGGAAATTACAAAACTTAAACACATTAAATTGTCTCTGTTTTCAGTGTAAATCACCTATATATCTGCACTTCCTACATGAAAGGATAATGGTTAAGACTTTTCAGTATTAAATGAGGTACTCCTTTTCTATGAATAAATCAAAGAGTTTTAAATGTACAGTGGTAGTCTCCTTTATTTTGTGAATTTCTGTCAGTAACATGGAGTGATCCACAATTTTTCTCTGAGAAGAACACTGCAAAGCCTACTAAGATTGTAAGAAATACAGATAATTAGGATAACAAGGGAGTCAGAAAAGTTTACCTCAGTAAAACTGTACCGATAAATATGCCTTCATCTGCTTTACCTTTCAATTGTCTTTGGCCTGTTACCTCTATGACAACAGAAACATTAAAACAAACAAACAGTGTTCACCACTTCCTTGTACTTACACAACTGCATGGACACAACTGCAGGAGTCGTAATATTTCTGTCAGAGTTTAAAAAGACAGGCTGCACATTAGATGCTTGCTAAAGATTTACCAGTCCAGCCAAGATTCTGCTCCACAGTCTTCAAAATGGTATAGGCATTATTGTGTTGAAACAGAAAAGTTGTTTTCTTCTATGGCCTGACTAGACATTCAGGCCTTCAGCTTAGTCAGCATCACAATGTAGCCATCAGATTTGATGGTTTGTCCACATACAAGGAAATTCAGAAGGATTACCCCTTTCCTATCCAAAAAGGCAGTGTACATCATTTTATCCACTGAAGGTTGCACCTTTAACTTTTTTTTTTTTAATGAAGAATTCACTTGTTACCACCTCATGGACTGCCATTTTGACTCTATCATATAGTGATGATACCATGTCTCATCACTGGTAATGATATGATCCGGGAAGCTATCACCTTCAGTCCAATAATAATAGGGCCTAACAAACTTGCATAGGCTATGCTGACATGAATTTACAATAAAAAGGCAAATGTAAAATGGAAGAAATAATGCAATTAATGTAAATTAGAAGTCAGACAATTAAAAAAGTTACCTAAGGAGCTGAAGACATCACAGAAAATTCTATACCTGGCATGGTTCCATGAAATATGAGGATTAAAAGAATATTAGTAACAAAACAAATTATAGTAATGGTACCTACATATGAGGAAATATTACTGACCAATACAGTAAGACCATGGAAAGTATTTATATCAGTATCTCTAATATATTGGAAAGAAGCTGGCTAATATTCATTTTTCATAAAGCTGTAATGGAGTATTTCTAGTCTGCAATGCTAGAAACTCTGACAAGGAAAAACCTTCAAACTTTTTTTTTACCAGCATACAGAAATGGTTTCCAGGTTCATATAATCTTCCTAAAGCTTACTTTTCATGGGATGGATCTTCAGGAAGTACAGGAATATTATAACACTGTGACAAAGAGAAGTGAAGCAACCCAAACTACATTAAACCACTAACATTTGAAAATATAGAAAGCTTATGAAAAAGCTGATAGGAAATTCAGTTGCCAAAGAATTAATACGTAATAATTACAGTCAGCATGAGTCTACCAAAAATGTGTCTTTTCAGACAAAAGTAATTTCATTTTTTGATGAGATTTCAAGTTTGCTTATTAGCAATAATTGTATAAACTTCAGACTAGGTTAGGTATTAATGAACTGGCCAACAGATAGATTCCAAAAATAGAGCATTTCCAGTGTAGTTCCATGGGGTCTGGAACAAGTCCAATCACTTTTCATCACTGTCTTAGTTTCAGCTGGGACAGAATTGTTTTTTTCAGTGTCTGGTATGATGCTATGTTTTGGTTCAAGGAGAAAAATGATGTTGATAACATACCAATGTTTATAGTTGACTGCTAGGCAGTGTTGTATAGAGCCAAGGCCATTCGCAGCAAAGGGCCCAAAAAGCTGGGAGGGAACAGAATTTGGACAGCTGACTTAAACAGGCCAAAGGAATATTCCTTACCATATGACACCAAGTGGAAGGAGTATTGAAAGGGGTGGAAGTTCATCTCACTCTCTTTTGCTGCTTGGGGCCTGGCTGGGCATCAGTCGGGGAGTAGTGAACATAATGAGCAACTGCTTGTGCATCACTTGTTATATGCATATATATAACATAGCATCATACCAAACACTCTGAAGAAAACAATTCTGTCCCAGATGTTTAAGTAAAAATACATTACTCTGATAAAATTTCTAGATGACATGAAACTTGATAAAGTCAGAATAATATGACTCTTTTAGAGGGAAATATAAGGTAGAAAGGGATCACTGTGATCCTCTTAACTTCAGTATAGGTATTAACTAAGGACTTCTCTCAGTCAATGTATTGGAACTAAAAATGTGTCTCAGAAAATTATCCAGGCATGCTTACAGAAATACACCAAACAATCCGCTTCACTACAAAAACCACTTCCATTCCAATCAAGTTGTTTGAGTAGCTGCATATTCTAGTTGTCTAAGATGGGTGTTTCATCTTGAGTCAGAATTTGCCTGGCTTCAAGTTGCAACGATGGTCTTGCAGCTATGGCAACGCAATTTCCAGTGAACTGAACCAGACTTGGAGGTCCTTCTCTCTCCCTTCATTTTGTTGATAGTTTTGGTGATTACTTTCCTATATCATGTAACCTAATGCTAGGTACTGTAACATTCAGAAATGTGGTAGTTGAATCTGCTTCTACAGGGATAGGAATTGACTTGACTTTTAGTATGATAAACACAGCAAAATCTGAATATGTATCACTGATCTAAGCTGATCTACTTTGCAAAAAGATAGTAAGTTTCTTGAATTTAATTAGCACTGCTTCCATTTCTGTGCAGAGATCCTAAAAATGACAACACACATAAATACACCTGTGTAAATAACAATAGAAGTCAGAAGAGGGCATGGAGAACTGTGATCAAACAAAGAAAAAATGTTGAAAAACATACACAGAACTCCTAAGATTGTGCTTCACAGGAAGCAGATTTCATCTTCAATATGTTCAGGGAGATACTGTTAGGCTAACTGGAGGCACTTTTTGGTATTTAAGTTTCTAAGCATTAGTTAGTCTTGTTTGATATTGATTTTTTTTCACATTTAAAACTTGTTTAGAGATGATAAGTGATATTCAACTGTTAAGCTTTGAATGAAAGTAAGAGTATTTAGATGTTCTCTAGATGGGTCAAAATAAAATCAACTGTAATCAAATGTTGAAGATTATTCTCCAGTCACCTGCAAAGTGAAGTACCCTGTCACAAACTGCATTTAAATCCAACAGTCTTAATATTTCTCATTTGTTTCCACCTTCAATACCCACAAAGATGTGTCTGGAGAATCACCAGAGCCTGTAAGACTTGGTATGGATTGTTATGGATTTCATAAGTGGCTGAACTCTAAATGCACATTCTCAGAACTAGACAAAAAGAGCTAAATAGAAAAGAGGTGACATTCCATTCTGGCATATACTGTCTACACTTAAGTTCTTGATCAGAACAGAGGATTTATTTTAATCCTTTTGAGAGCCGAAGTATCTCAGCTTTCCTAAACATCATCATGTTTTAAAACACATATAAGCAACATTCAGCACGCTGGAGA
This sequence comes from Numida meleagris, assembly GCF_002078875.1. NCBI lineage: Eukaryota > Metazoa > Chordata > Aves > Galliformes > Numididae > Numida > Numida meleagris. The sequence continues at coordinate 34,638,538 of NC_034414.1, read as the reverse complement.
ATGGTGCAGCTTAATACATACCTAAGTACTTTGACTATAAGCGTTGAAATAACATAAGAACAATTGATAATCTGACTTTGTAAGCTTGTGGGCCATCTTTGTAGAACCAGATCTGGCACAAACAACTCTCATATTAATGTTCTGTTCTTTTTTATTTGCATAGTCACAGAATCCGTTCTCCAAGATCCACTTTTCCCATGTGGAAATCATTTAAATAAGAATGTTATGCAATAGGTATACAGTATCTGCTGGCATTTTTTTTTTAAATAAGCAAGAGGATTGAGAAAAAACTGAATAGGCACCTGAATCTATATTTTCCTGAAGTAACTAGCCACTTTCTTCAATGGCTGCAAAGGATAATGATTGTGTTTGGTTTTCTTTGCTCATGATGAGAAACTTAAAAGGTAAAGAGATTATTTATGAAATGCTGAGATCTATTCATTCTGAAATCTTTAAAGATTTCAATTCACAAACGCTAGATAATTTTTATTTTGTTTAATAGACCAGTTCAAAAGATTTCAAAAGAAGAATTAAGAAATTGCCCCTGATAGCAGGCTCACAATGGCAGCTGCTGCACTGCTACCTGTTTTTACTTAGGTGGCTGATCGTTTACATTCAGATTATGCTTTCCTGAATAGTTTTTTTACTTATCCAACAGAGGTAATGGTTTTGCTGAAGCAGTAAGTTTTAATCTAATTTTTGCATTTGTTTTCAAACTTCTGAGCAAAATTATTGTTACCAAAATCCAGAGTCAAAATGATTAAGTTCATCACTTTTCTAAGAAAAATAATATAAAAATTAAGAACTTGAGTAAATATATGTTAAGTTGTCATATGATTTACAGAAATAAATTGTGTATCTATTGTCTAGCAATAAGAAAAGTCTAATCTGTCTACAATATCACATTGTGGCTACAATCCAAACTTAAAAGAATCTGTAAAGTTTATCAACCAGTAAATGCAAGACAGTTTTTCCCTGAGGTAATCACTACAAGAATAGCAACAAAAGATTGAAAGCGATTTCAGATGATTAATTCAAACCTATTAGTATTTCCGTCATAATCTTAGAAATATCTTTAGAAAGAATTGAGAGATTTTATACTATCTTGTATTAGATTTTAAAGTCATCAATTATTTCCGAAATGAAAATAACATTTGCCTGATTATCAGGTACACTGACACAAGACTACTTTAGCAGAATACTTAGACTAAAATAGGAGCAAAAAGGTGAATTAAAAGAATATTAAACATTGCTCATTTTCTCAGTCAGCTCTATTTATTTTATAATTCGTTTCTACTATTTTTTTCCCTGTTGTCAGCACTGAAGTGAACATGTAGACCCAGAAAAAAAATTCAATTCTATCTTGCACGTCATCAGCAAATTGTTTACTAAGATTCTGTTTCTGAAAGAATTTTTGCATCTTCATAGGGGTCCATAAGGGAGATATCCTCACAGCCTCTAAATATGTATTTTCAGGACAGTATCTTTATTTTATATTAGTATGCATGATGCAACCAGACTTTGATATTGAATGTAGAATATATAATGTTGACTTTACAAACAGGAGAGAAAAATGGACAGATTAGATCTTGAAACGTGAAGAAATGATATGAAACTTTCCAATGGTGATTAGAGGTAGTTGTTCTCCTGAGTAGGACTAAATCACAGCATTTTAAAATTGAAGACATTAGCATTGCAGCTGTAATATATCTTTCCAAGAACATCTTCTAAAGCAGCTAACCATTCTTCTGTTTCTTGTTATTTTTTTCCACCTCTATGCCAGCTGCAAGAACTTGCATCCTTTTCATCAACAACTAAACTTTTATCTTCACAAATAACCTGAATGGCCTTTTGGCAAAAGGGAGCTTTAGGAAGCTTGTAAATGAAAAATAAAATCCTGCTCAGTTATAAGGTTGGTTATTCCTTGTCAAGCCTCAGTGGATTCCATAGAGAATACAAATCAAACTTCTGAGTGAAAGTGACTTGAGAGTTCCCTGCAATCTGCACTACTTACAAACCTTGCTTATTTTGCATGTCATAACTTCACAGTTGTTGCCCAGTTCAAATATCCGTTAGCTATATTTTGTGCATCCAATGCCAGAAAATTTATTGATTATCAATCATCTTCTAATGAAAAAATAGAAAGAATAACTCTTTGAAATAATAGAATTATTTCAAGTACATAGTACATACTTCTACATAGAAGACGTCTCAGAATAGAACCCTAGTAGTTTTTCTATGAAAATTGACTGCTAGTGTGTTAGTATTATATAGTTAACTTCCAAAACTGATTATGAGGAAATATGCTCAGCTGTTTTAAATCTTCTGATTACAGTACATTAATTAGACCATAGAGTTACTTTTGTTTGGTGTACCTATTTCAAGGAAAATTAGATTGTTGATTCAATTCTTGAAATCTAATAAATAATATCTGGAAAAAAAATATTTTTAGAATGCGTGTAACTGCATATCTCTAAGGATTTTTAAGCTAACAGAAAAAGAAGTTTCCAAATAAGAAGGGTATTTATTAATCAGGAATGCAAAAAATTGTTCCCCTGAGGATTCATTAAGGATTTTTGAATGCTTAAAACAATTAGGCTAGATGAAATCAATATATTTACATTGCTTCATTAACTGCTCTATGATGCTGTATCATATAAACAATAAAATACAATTAATACATTGTTAGATTTTTTCTTGTTTTATCTGAAAATGTTTCAGCATGTTTTAACATATCATTTTTTGAAGTATCAAAACTCTAACGTATAACATTAATAAGCGGTGATAGACTTTACTATAAATATTGCCTCTGTTGCCAAATAAAGTTACATACAAAGCAGAACATTACAAACATCAGTTCTATTGATAATGAAAATATGGGCCCTTGTGTTAATTTTATGTGTATGTTTTGAAGCCAGCATTCTAATATAACATTTACAAAGCAATATAAAAGTAGTAATGTTTTTGTTTGGAGAGTGTTTTTTAGTGCCATCAAGTTGTTGGTTCTACGGTTTTTCCAGTGTTTTTAGAGCTGTTTTTAGAGTGCATCTCTAAAACTTCAATACAGAATTGTTATATAAGTAGGAATTCTTAATAGATAAAAAGCAAAGCATTGCAAATGTTGAAATGGCATCTAGAATGGCTCTCTATCTAGTGCAAATTGAAACTCTCTTAATGTTGTCAGATTTCATTTAATTATGTTTACTAAGAGGGCAGTTTCTCAGAGGGATAGATCCTAAAAGATGGTGAAAATGTAATCTCAGGCACTCTGTTTCTGTAGTGAGCCCTAGAAACATTTGGTGAAAGCATAAGCACCAGTTGAGATTTGTGTGAACACCAGCTCAGTATATGTACCCTAATTCACTGAATTAAAACTCTCAGAACAGATACATAAGAAATCCCAATGTTTTTCATCTTGTTAAGTATGGAGTAGGCTCCAGTTTACGAAACAGAGCTGCAGGTAAAAAGAAAAAAATGGTCAGAGCTGAAGCACCACTGAAATCCAAGTTCTTTTACTACATGGCATGCGAACAGGAATTTCAGGAACACAGCTTTGGAATTAAATATCTAAATTCTCCCAGTGTGTGTCACTTAAGGGAATTCATCATGAAAGGGAAGGAGTACATCTGTGAATTTAAAAAAAAAAAAAAGGGTGTAACAAAATGGTAACCATAAGACAGCAATCAGGCTTTTTTCGCTTGTTCTCACTGCATTTCATTCATAGTGACTGTTGGCAGCACTCAGTGTGTGGAGTTTATATATGTATTTATAGATATGTACATATTGCTTATATAGGAAGCACAGACACTTGAAAATAATTTTATTTTCTCAAATCATGCTACAAAGGGCATTTTGTCCCTTTTAGGGCTGCAGCTCTTGAACTAGAGACATCAGAACTGGATATGTCTTCAGATTTGTTCAAAAGTGCTTAATAAAAGAGAGAATCTACTTTTCTAAGGGACTTAATTAAATTAAAAATATATATATCCTTCTGTTCTAGCATTACCCAGACAATGCTACAAAGCCTACAGTCAGTCAAAGTTTAAGCTCTAAGTCTGAAACAACTCACTCTTTTAGAAGTAAAGCTCTTCAGCTCACACTAGTTTTGCAACTTGTGTTATCATAATATTAGAAGAAATTGTAATAATATTAAAAAAAGAATAATTATTTTAAGCAATTTAAGCCTTCTTAAGAACTGGATTATGAATGATTAAAATCGGAAGATTAAATTGAACTTCTATATTTCTCAGACATCCTCATTTTAAATACTTCTGTGTCTGTTGAACTAGACTGACAACAAAATGACACAAAAATCCAATTTAGGTGCCAGTCAATGCAGTGAAGTTAATTTGGTGCTAAGATGGAGCATTAGAACATTTTGTAGTAGGGGTTAGAACATTTTCTCTGTCACTGTGACACTTACTACATCTAATTTAGGAAATACCATAGTTACTAGTAACAGTTTTCTTAAAGATAAATTTACATTTATAAACAAAGGATTCACAAACTGACCATGAATAGGCCTTTTTATATTGAACTGTCAAGCAGCCAGATTGGATACTGATAAAAAGAAAAAAAGACACCCTTCCAGAAGCTTCTGTGAACTAGGAGGATCTGTATATATCTAAACTATGTGACCTATTCTGGCCACAGAAACCAGAGTCAATCAAGAATAACTCATACTTGACACAGAGCCTGTGTAAATGAGATCAGAACAAAGCCCCAGTGATTTCAAGATGACTGAGGATGACTTTTCATTTACAATGCCATAACTGCATTTTAACAGAAGATAAGAATAAGCCAAACTATAACAGTTAGTTTTAAAGGAATAACCAAAGGTGTGGTGGTAGACAAATATATTGTCTCTTATTCCTTCTCTTTCACAGATCCCATCTACAAATACTAGCCCATGAGACTTTAGGCATTGAATTAAAAAAATGTTGGGCAGATGGACTGACAATGGCACCTACCAGCATACAGCAAATTCTAACTAAAATGCAGGTGTTCATGCTTAAACTTGCCAGGTAGCCAGGAAACACTTTTGTGTTGTTGTTTGTTGTTGGGCTTTTTTTGTAGTTGTTTTCTTCTGGTGTGTGTGGGGGGGGGGGTGTTGGAGGGGTGCTGTAGATAATCATGCTGAACAGAGGAAGGAGAGAGGAAGAATGATCCTTTTCAGTGCTTCTTCATTAGAATACAGCCTCTGTAAATTAGCATGACAGATGTATGATCTGGGAATTTTTCCAGATTAATTTTTAAGAAATTAAAACATTCAGCACTGGTTATGCTAGGAATGTTTTGTTTTTACTTTTTTTTTTTTTTTGTATATGTGTCTCAGAACCATGCATACTTGCAGATCTACTTTGATCATACCCTTGATTACTTGAGAACTTGGATAATTAAACTTGGTTGCCCAGACTCAGAGAGCAAAATATGCTTTTCTCTTTTCTATTTCACAAAGATCAAAATCCATTCAACAATAAAGCATTTTGATTCATAGGTATAAATTAACAGATACAGATCTAACACTTAAATTTGGCAAAAGAAAAGACTAATGCAGGTGGTTGAGTGGAACTCAAGTCTAAAACACAAATTAGTTAGCTGTATTGTTAATATGCTTTAAGAACCTGATATCCATGCACCATAGCAAGAATCATAATGGAAAGAAATACACCCACATATTTCTATGTAGAGAGAAACACCACAAAAATTTTGAGGGAGTAGGTCTGTCACATGCCAGCACTATTGATACGGAGGTACTCAGACCTCAGTTCGCCTTTAAAGAAACCTCTATCATACTATCTTTATTTGCATTACAGCAAATATGTAAGTACCAAAAGAGATTAGAGTTCTCTTGCACTAGATATTGCAAAAAACAGATGTCAAAGTCTAAATAGTTAAATAATATAGACAGCAATTGTTTGTGATCTAATGCCTACAGACAGCAACCTACAGGTGTCATAGAAACAGAGCAGAGAGGTGGCCATTGTTCAAAATAGATTATAAGCTAAGAAAAAGAATAAAGTAAGCAAACAAATGCAAAAGGCACAGGGGAAATATTGTCTCTGTTTTTCTGAGCTACTAAAAAATTAAAAGCTAAATCAATGTTGTGATGATTATTTTGCATAGCTTCTTGAAGAGACAGGCTCACAGAACTGTCTGCCTTCATGTGTGTTTTCTCATGTAAAGTGCCCCAGCTTCCTAAATACAAATTGGTGGCAGTATGTACAGCTGCTTAAGTCCCAAAGCTGTAGAGCAGTTACAGCCAAAGTCTCAAAAAGATTTTCAAAGCAGGCTTTTCCCATCTGTTTTCTCTATGGGATTTAATTCATTTAATCAAATGAGGTCTCATGTGAAAGAATAGAAACCACTCACCATATATTTGGGAGTCTTTTCACCTACTGTAGTTGCCTGAAAGGTAAAAATCTAATTTAACCAGCAGTCTGGGATCCTGGTATAGTCTAGAGAGAGATAGAAATATTCAAGAGGGTGAGTCATCTTTCTTAAAACAGAATGATTAACACTGTAGAATTGCTTTTCCTTCTCATTTAACTACAGAGAGAACCATGACCAGATTGGAATAGATACCTAATCTTACACTGAGTAATGTTAGGTGAGACAAATAGGAAGACAATTTCATTACATGGCAATAATGAAGACATGACAAAACAACTACTTACAGTTGTTTTGTTTGTAAAAAAAAATTGCAGGAAAGAGTTCACATAGCAGAAGGACAGGTTGAGATACAGAAGCATTCTCTATCAGTATGTAAAGTGTTAAATTTGGTTTATTTATCTAAAAGTAGATTTTAAAGGCATTTGCTAGGAGGAATATGTAAAATGAAAAAAATATTTGATTTCTTATTCTAACAAAACAAAATCCTACATGATGCAGTGAATGAAAAATGAAGAACTAGACATATTCAGACAAGACATGAATTCTACACTGAAAGTGTAACACAGTTGGAGCAAAGAACTTCTTCATAGCTTCAAATCTTTGAAGAAAGATGCCTTTTTGAATATGCTATAATCTAAAAAATAGGTTACTTCAGACAAAATTATTTTAAGGATCTTTAAAATCTCTTCCACGTCAGAGGCCTGCCTGACTGCAATAACTTCAGATGACTCAAGCTACAGCAATTAATGGGGAATGGTCTTTGTTACAGAAGAGGCCTAATGTACAGTAAAGTTATCTGATCTGTTGTGACACACTAACACTCCCAGTAGCAATTACTACTCTCTTAAATCCCATGTCCTTGTTGTTCCTGGGAAAACAAACAATCAGCTACCTCTTTTCCTAAGTTGGTATAATTTCCACGAGAGTATTAATGCTGAGAGCAAGCCTGTGGGCTCATTCTGCAGTCAAAGCCATCTATTCTGAAACTGTGCCAGTTTCAAAGGAAGTGTCAAGCTCTTCTCTCAGTGCTATATGGACTCATGGTTGACCTGAGCATGAATTTTAGTTTTAAATGATTGTACAAAAATAATAGAGCCATTTCATACAGTATTTGCTTTGAAACTTCTTTTTTTCCAAATTTGCCAGTGGTTTTCTCTCTTTTATTTTAGACAATTTTCAAATATTCTGTGAATTTATTTCCCTTTGAGCTTGTTTGCTCTCTATGCAGTTTTTGATAACTGAGAAATTTCTATTAAACATTTGTTTTTTATGCAAACTGATTTGGTTTTAATTTCTGTGTAGACATTGGGGTCTAGTGATCTTTCACACTAGACGCTACTAGATTGTTAGAAGTTAGCTATGTTCCCTAATCAATACAACAGAAAGTAGAATAATTATCTCCTTCTCCCTTCCTGTTCCTCAAATATTTATTACATATCTAGTTTTCACACTATACAGGCATTTCAAGAAGCGTATGAGAAATGCTTGAGACAGCTCAGTTTCAAACTGTGTCCCGATTATTGCTTTGTAAATTAAAGCGAGAATTAGAATGTGCAGTTTATTTTTTTGTTTTGGTGTTGCTTTGTTGGTTTGGTTTTTTTGTTGTTGTTGTTTCTTTTTTTAACATAGCAATTGCTGTAATGACACTGGGAAAATATGTCTGTTTATTGTAGACTAAATAGTTTCCTTAAAACATTCTAAACACATGCAAAAGTTCATGATGCATAATGATTTGAGTATTTCTTTTAGGTAGGTGTTCTGTATTTCAGAAGATCCATATGTGCCACAAACAGTGAACAATCAGGAACACTCACTGATTATGATATGATTTTTTTTTGGCAGCCTCTTTCTACTGCTCTGACAGAATTGTAGTGATGCATTAGTCATTTGCATAGAAAAGATCTTGGTCCGTGACAGTCATTTATTGGTGGCGCCATCTGCACTTTTTGTGAGTAGATTCTAAGATAAAAAAGTATATTTGTTTCATTGGTACTTTAAAAATTTGGATGCAGTCCTAGTCCTTTTCAGCAAACACTTAAAAAAAAAATTAAAGTGTAACTTGTTTTTTTTTTTATTACAAACGAAAGCTTAAGAATTAATTAGAAGGACTGAAACAAAAATTCAGTTGAGCTGTAAAATGACTCACAAAGACTCTTGAGCTTTTCACTTTATCTCAAGGCAGTCAGATTGCTGCAGTACATATTTCCACATTTATTTTCAAAATGCCCATCTTTCTTCATGGAGCTATTTACATAAATTGTCTTGTGCTAAACCCAGCATCACATGGTTCTTCCTCCTTGAGACCTTCTTATTTGTATGATCATTTTGTACACATTTCAGGAAAAATCTAATGCTCAATAAGAAAATATTCTTTTACTGACTGCAGGTGTCCGCAATGGAAAGTATCATACTCAATTCGATTACTGGTGGAAACAAATTTCATAACTGAGTATTCTTCTCTGTGACTGCTCTGATCCTATTAAGTGCACTCTAGAGGATGTAAATTTAAGAAGCATCTTCTGTTGCTGTTGCCATGATAAGACTCATGAAGTTTGCAGATCGTTGAATTAATTAGACTCAAGCTCATGCAGGGCTTTTTATATTAGTGAGCATGAATTGAATCCAGAACTAGAGCAAAAAAAACCTGCTCACTTTCAGGCTGATTTACAGAAATACTTACAGCTCTTTGTTCTTTATAAAAAACAGACCAATGAAGGTCTAATCTAAACAGAACTTCTTACCTCAGGATAAACAGCATAGAGCTTATTACCAGATGCAAACTTAATGCTCAGATGTTTAAATGAAGAACACAAAGTGAAATTTTGGCGTCAGTGAAAAACAACAGAATTCTTGTTCTAATTGGACAGGAATTTCTAAGATGGATTTTAAGGAAAACCAAAACAAACAACTTTAATGTTCTGAAAATGAGTAAAAAATTAAGCAGCATTCTCAGTATCACTGATATATGGTACCAAGTCCTATATGAATTTGTACTGAAGAAAATGTATGCTATGCTCATAGCATGAAACAATAACAGAGATTCAGGAGTATTGTTTCCACTCGAATTCACCCAGAAAACTGTATTTCTTCCATTTTCTTTTTTTTTTTCCCATATATACTCTGCACATGTAGGTGAAATAGTTTCTCAGCTAAGTTTTAGTATTCATGACTTAGACTTACACCAAAACTCCAACAGATTCCACAGTCTCCTCTATCCTTCCCTTGTAGCAAAAGAGCTTGTTATAGGCTCTTATCAAATCTATCCTCAGATGTAGGGATGATATTGTGAGTCTACTGAAGGCAAAAGTTTCTTGCACACACACAGAAAAATGGGACAAATTTGCCTGAATATGAAACAAATGGCATTACTTCTAAGAATTGCATTATTATTGCATAATCCTCTGTCATTGTATTAGAAGTAAAACTTTCAAAGCTTTAGGGTATAAAAACTTGGCAGATATCTAATAAAAAAAATAAATTGTAAAAATTTCAAAATAAAACATTCATTTCCTGAAAATTTAAGAGTATCTTTTGTACTCCAGTTTAGTTGTGATTTATTTTTTAATCACTGAATTAACATGGGGTGGGAAAGGTAAGTTAGATAGATGGCTACATCTAATCAATATTCACCAAGGAAACCACTGATTTATTTTGAATTTTCTTGAGTTTGTATTTATTTCAGATAGATGTTTTAAAAGGCTATATTGAGTAGTAATACATTTTTGAAATATCCGTTCTCTCAACAGTAAACTGTTAAGGCAAAATATGATTCATTCTCACACATGTCTATGTGAAAATATCAAAAACCCTGAGAACTCCAATCCATCTTTGCCACTTGGTTTAAAAAAAAATAACAAAAAGTGATTTTCACTTTTTCTTTGCAGGACTCTATTTGATCATCCATACCATAACTATAATATGCATATGTGAAGTACATACTTCAGCTGTTGTAAACTTAATGAGTACTTCTAAAACATTCTGAAGCCCAAAGGAGTGCTTGATGTAAGTACAGAACACCAGTTGATGTCTTACTTTCTACTACAGACAACAATGCTTAATTGCTCTTCCAAGTATGCCTCTCCAAGGGAATGCAAGACATGTTTGAGGAACACAAGAGGAACCTTGTATTGTGGAATGCTCTAACAGAGTTGAAGTTAAGGGGTAATAATGGCTGAATTCACTTGAGAGAGGAGGGAAAAGTAATATGGAAAAAATGGCAGAATACCATTCCATCACATTCTTCCCTTTTGTCTGAGGCAGAATTACAGGAACAGCTACAAGGGGTCTCGGATAGCAACAAATCATATCAGAATGTTCCAATTTATTAGCTTATACATTACTCATTAGGATATCTTTAACCTGCACAAATTTCACAGCTGCTTTGAAAAGGAATTGAACTTTTAAATGAAAACTATATCATGATTTTGAAATATATCTATAATTTTATTTAATTTGGGGGGATAGGGAAGATTATAGACTAAATTATAATGTTAAAAATTCAGCTTCCTTATACAAGTTTTTCCAGTGGATATTGTAACACTAATATTACACAGAGACATTATCAATGCATACAAACATGAGTCAAAATAGAACCATATTGGGCAGTATAAAGCTTTGGAACATTCAACTAATGATAATGAAAACTAGCTTATAAAAATTCAAACAGCATTTTGTGAAACTGTTATAAAGCTAGAAGCTTGAGAATTAGACAGAGTACCCACACAGCAGGAGAGTACAAATGAACACCTACGCAGATGGCTGCTATAAGAACTGAACAACCACCATTCCATATAATAGAAAGAAGCAAAATGAAGTGCCGATGGTAAGTGGTGCTTAACTTTATTAAGCTAAGAGAACACTATTACTGAAAGTCTCTGTCTGACAAAAGGAAATTACTTTGTTGTAATCATGTTCATGAGCTGTCTTATGCAGTCAAAGGCCTGCCATTCATTTAAATTAAACTGTAGCCTTTAAAATGTTAATTAGATGTTACAGCCAGATGCAATATTGAAGAACCTTTAATTTATAAGTTTCAGCCATTTTCTTGAAACATTCTCACATGTTTGTAACAGAACAACAGGCATGGATTTGTGACAATATCAAAAGACTAACTTACCATATATATTCCTTTTGTTGTCTTTGATAGCTCTTCTATATATGTTAATGAGTGCATACCATATATATCCCTTTGAAAGGTATATTTCTGAAGTTAAATTAGAAGACAGAACTTGACTACATAATAATTTAAAAAATTATTTTTAAGACCTTACTTTTCCTGAGGTTAGAATAGACCTAATTGAGACAATCCACTTTTCCAGCTTTCCTTTACTTTGCTTCAGGTGTCTCCAATTCACATGGACAAATTAGTTCACCAGGACCAATTGTAGTATTATGGCACCAACTGTTTATGAAAACAAAACTATCAACCTGACAAAAACATATTCAAACAGCAGTATTGTTACTAGTGCAAAGTACAAATTGAACCTTCCACCAACCCAGGAACATTAATCAGAAGGAGATTTGTGATATAGAATGGTAAAGCTCAGAGGATGATGAGGCCAGTAAAAGGGGAATAAGCTTTTACAAGGAACAGGCATCTCCATTTACTAAGCTGAAATTTACATCATCAAAAATATTGACTACAAATTCTATTGCCAGAAAACTGTTTTCAAGGGTACTCTTTCTGCTGCTCTCCCCACTGATTTAAACTGAACTACAAATGCTTTGCACTCTGTTCTGGTTTCAGCTGGAACAGACTTGATTTTTCCTTCAGGGTGTCTGGCATGTTGCTATGTTTTGTCTTTAGGAGAAAAACAATGTTGGTAACACATCGATGTTTTAGTTGGTGCTGAGCAGTGCTCTGTGGAGCCAAGGACACTTCAGTTTCTCAGCTTCTCATACTGTCCTGCCAACTAGGGGTCTGGGGGCGCACAAGGAGCTAGGAGAGGACACTTGGAGGGCTGACCTAAACTGACCAAAGGGATATTCCATACCACATGACCTCACGTGAAAAAACTATAAATCTGAGGGGAGTTCACTGGGCAGAGGCAGTGAGTGGCTCTGGGACTGGCTGGGCACCGGTCAGTAGGTGGTGAGTGCTTGTCTTGTACATCACTTGTTTTGCTAATATGTATTTAATTATAATTACTGTTGTTTCTCTATTCCTTTTCTGTCTTATTAAATAGTTTTTATCTCAACCTAGTAGTTCTACTTTTTTTCCAGTTCTCTCCCTCATCCTGCTGGGAGAGGAGGAGCAAGCAGAAGGCTGCTTTGTGTTTAGCTGCCTGCCAGGTTAAAACACTATACACTCCAAAATTAAGAACTGCCCAGTGCCATGACAACAGTAATTTTCTTAAAAATAGCATTTTCACAAGACTGATTTAAGAAATTTAGACTTTAAAGTATGATGTGTTTTGGATTCTCCATTCTCATGTCTGGTCTATAGTCTCCTCAAAATGACACTGCAGTATAACTCAGAACTTTTCACTTGCATTTTTGTGTATTCTTGGTTATAAATTTGAAAAATGTTTTGCCTTTCAGTTCATGGCTTTTTTTTTTTGGCATTAAACAACCCTGGAAATGTCATACTTAAGCATATAGCAGTGTGTTTCACATGAAAGGGAAACATTCTCATAAAACATTCACAGGATTATGTATTCAGGTGGAAGGTTCCCCTAAAAATCATCTACCCCCACTATGGACAGGTACATCTTTAATTAGATATAGTTGCTTTAAGTCTCATCTAGGATGGCTTTAAATACATCCAAGAATTAGGCAGCTACAGCTTCCCAGGGCAACCTGTTACAGCATTTTACCACCTTTATTGTAAAAAATGTCATCCACATATCCCAACTAAGTCTACCCTCTTTCAGCTTAAAATAATTGCCTCTTATCCTATCACTACAGACTCTGATCAAAAGTCTTTTGTCATCATTCCTATAAGCCCCATTAAGACTGCAACAAGATCACCCTAGAGCAATCCCTTCTGCAGATTAAACAACCCCAATTCTCTCCAACTACATCAGCAGGAAGGGACATTTTTGTGGCTCTCCTCCAGACCTGCTGCAAAAGAACCACATCCTATTTGTGCCAGGCACCTCAATACTGAATACAGTACTCCAGATAGGATTTTATAACGGCAGAACTGTCCTAGCTTCAGCTGAAGCAGTATTAATAGCAGAGTGGCTGCTGTTATGTGATGGAAACACATCCAGCAATCAGGGGCCTCTGCCTTTATGGCATGGCAGCAGGGAGTGGAGCAGAGCCAGGACAGGTGGCCTGAATTATTCCATATGGTGTGACACTATGCTGAAGGTCATAATGCTGTGGGCATAGACTGGGGCTAGCTGCTGGTTTTTTTTGTTTTTTTTTTTTTGCTTGCCTGCCTGCTTGCTTGCTTGCTTGTTGTCCATAGACAGTTATATTGTTAGCTACATGTCAGCAGGTGGTAAGTAAATGCATTGCAGATATGTATGAGTATATATTGTTTTCATTACACTTCGTTTTAGTAAATAGCTTTTATCTCACTCCCCACATTCTACTTTTTTTTTCCAGTTCTCTCCCTAATCCCATTGAGGAGGCAGTGTGCGAATGGCTGTGTGGTGCTGAGCTGCTGTTGGGTTAAACTCCAGCAAGAGTAGAGGGGGAGAATCTCATCTATATCCAACTCCTTGTGTTATTTATTTTTTTCTGTATTTCTAGCTGATACAGGTTTGAAAGTAATACATTATTATTCAGCTATTATGGGTGATGTAGCCATAGCAGAAGATAAAGAAGAGAAAGGATAAATTACTGTGGTGTAGCTCTGTGTTTTTTGTTTTTTTTTTTTTACAATATCTTGCAAACCTTATAAACACAAAATAGGAAAATATAAATAAAACAAATATTGTAGAGAATATTGGAGAAAGTTTGTTCCATTATTTATTTTTCAGTAACCATTCTTCCTAACCATTCTTTCTCATCTCAGTTTTTCTCTTTCAGAAAACAAGTTCTAAGCAGTACTATATGAAGGAAAGTCAGAGTAGTCCTGGACTGAACTCTGTCTTGTCCCCATAGCCTTTTATTGAACTTGAATATACTACATGATGAAATAAATCATTTCAGCTTTGTCAAGCATTTGTAGCATCTAGCTGTTCTGTCAGACTTCCATGTATGTCCATGACAACTACTTTATTGTAGACCTTTCAACCTGTTAAGATCTGATTCATGAAATTTGGTATGGAGTTACTCAGTAGAATTGAATTAATAAGCTAACTTCAGTTCATGGATTTTAAGTATATTAAAGCACAAATATTAGTTTACTGTCACTCCATTTCTACACCTTATGTTGACATTTCCATAAAAGCAGTACAGATTTATTATTCAAGTTAATGTTGATATTGAAGCTATGCTGCTGTTAGTGTTTTTAATAATTATAATGAAAATCAAGACTGAATAGATAGATATGGGTCAGATAAAATAAGATACTCCATTCAGAAATGTGTTTTCACTTCGCTCTTAAGTTCCTTATCTTTAAAGGCAATAAAATGTCAGCTCCGAGAAAGATTATCACTGAGGTTAACTGAAAATTCTCCTCTTATAAAACTGCTGCAGATATTTTTGGTAGAAATAATACCTTTTTATTTGAATGATCCTCATTCTTTCCCCCCCTCCTAATAAAAAAAAGAAATCCCTTCAAAAAAGAACATAGTGTAAATTCAGCAATATTTCCAGTACATGTTAGTGCTTGAATATTGTCACTTCTATATAAAGCAAATATTAGCCTTTTAAAGCAGTCATATTTCAAGGATCAGGTGGAAAGCACAGAAGTGTTGGATGCACCTCACTGCACTGCTGTTCATCTTCAACACTTCGCACAATGTGAGAATGTTTAATAATTCCAACCCAGCCTACAGATAAGAATCTCTGGTGTCACATCACAACTGACAGTGCTGGTGTGAGATTTGTAGTAAAACAATATTCCAGCTGTAGCTTTCATTTACAGAAATAAAAACATCAGAATAGAAAGGAGGTGTGGTGGGTAGAAGATAAACATTTTAGTCTTTTAGCGCCATTTATACAAATTACACTGAAGTTACTAAAAAGTGAATATTGAACAACAAGAAAAACTGAGCAATTAGACTTCATAGGTTGTTTTTTATTTTGCAAGCTCTTTTTAAAAATCATCCAGTTAACATTTAACTTTGAAACCTCTAATACAGGCCAAATCAATCAAATACAAATAACCTTTCCTAAATTAAGGATGTGGCAAATGTGGTACAGGAGGTCCTGTTTTCTTCCCATTAATCATTAGAAATTTCACATGGAGGAGAAGTCTCAGGGGAAATTTCTGGCTGGGAAAAAGATCCTCCCTCTCAGTTCTAATCAGTCCATCCCATCTGTAATGGTTTTAGAAATTGTTAGTGACATAAAGTGACAGTAAAAGGGATTTTT
Source organism: Numida meleagris (assembly GCF_002078875.1). NCBI lineage: Eukaryota > Metazoa > Chordata > Aves > Galliformes > Numididae > Numida > Numida meleagris. The sequence goes on along the minus strand of NC_034414.1, from coordinate 34,622,713 downwards.
GTTCTGTTGGTATAGTTTTCTGTGAGCTCTCTAACACACTACTTCATGCAGTTCTCAATGCTTCTAGAAGAAGATCTGGATTACTGTGAAGACTTTCCTTAAACTTGTGGTTTGCTGAGAAGCAGTGCATAATTTGACTTCACTGGCATACAGTAACATTTCTTATCATGTTTCATTCTAAAACTGGAAAATTAATCTTCCCACATCTTACAAAATTTTAAACAATTTCCATTTTATATCTAATTCAAAATTCCACTAGAAGATTAAAATACTTAATATGATTTCAAGTAATATATAAACCAAATCGATCAGATTGTGATCTCTCACAGGTAAAAAAATAAATAAATAAAAAATCCTTCCCTATTTGCTAATTTAAAGTAAGGAAATTTTTAAATGAAAGGTCTGGCAACCTGTGTGTGTCTTATAATGTACACATATTGGTGAAACTGAATCATGTTGAAGTAGGCTAATAGCAGATACGAAATGGAAATTTACGAGGTTTGTTTTTTTTTTAAGGTTAATTGTATGCATCTGCAGCTAAATATTCTCCTCTCTAATTTCTTCCAGTTTTTAGAAAATTCATTAGAATTTGTGTCAGAGAAAGCAACGTTGTAAAGACTGATAAACTTTCGAAGTTGTACTGGACTGTGGAGAAATACTCCATGCTCCCCGTTTGTTGAAAGCCAAATAATTTTAAAACTGCTTGCTTCTAAAAGACTACCTATGACAGTCTATATTTTCCCATTTCCTTCCCATATTGTTCTCTTTGAAATATTTCTTATATAGTGTAAATTAGGGAATATTAAAATAGCTATTATTGAAAAATCACGTGGCACGAATGTGCCCTTGGATGAGCTCACAATCTGTATTGTTTCTGCATGGCCCTTGTTAATATGACACTAACAAATAAAATTCAAACAGGGAGCTTTTGAGGGACACAATATATTCCTTACCTGTCTTCAGGCAATGATATCACAAGAGTTTTAATTTTGCTATTACAGACATTGTCTACAGTAGTAACAACATATTAAATATTCAGTAGAGGCCAAATATCATAATTAGTGTCTTGGCAGATATCACTATATTACATTCAAACTGCACATTTCATCTCAAAAGGTAAACCTAATCTAGAGTGTTGCCACAGTCACCAAGAAATACAGGGTTAGCATCATACCTCTGTTTACTCCATTAGCTATTGCAACCCAGACTTATGATCTCCAGGCTCAGGATGTGTTAAAACTTGTTCAGCTCCTCAGTATCCTGAGTTTGCATAGATTCTTTAATTACTGCTATAAATCAAGAGCTAGGAAAAATCGGTATTTTCTCATCTGAAGTCACATGTCACCTATCATTTATTTTACAAGTGAATATCCAGTAGGATTTTTTTTTTTTTTGGTAAGAATTACAAGCAATCATAGAATGGTTTTCGGTTGGAAGGGACCTTTAAGATCATCTAGTTCCAACCCCCCTGCTTTAGGCAAGGACACCTCCCACAAGACCAGGTTGCTCAAAGCCCCATCCAGCCTGGCATTGAATGCTTACAGGGAGGGGGCATCCACAACCTGACTGGGCAACCTTTTGCAGTGTCTCACCACCCTCACAGTAAAGAATTTCTTCCTAATATCTAGTATAAATCTACCCTCTTTCAGTTTAAAACCATTTCCCCTTGTTCTGTTGCTACACAGCCTTCTAAAAAGTCCCTCCCTAACTTTTTTGTAGGCCATCTTCAGGTACTGGAAGGCTGCTATAACATCCCCATGGAGCATTCTCTCCACTAGGCTGAGAAGCCCCAGCTCTCTCAGCCTGTCCTCACAGGGGAGGTGCTCCTGACCATTTATCACCTTCATGGCCCTCCTCTGGACCCATTCCAACAACTCAGTGTCCTTTTTGTGTTGGGGCCCCAGAAGTGGATGCAGTACTCCAGTTGGGGTCTCACAAAGGGCAGAGTGGAGGGGCAGAATCACCTCTCTCAACCTGCTGGTCACACTTCTCTTGATGCAACCCAGGGATACAGTTGGCCTTCTGGGCTGCAAGTGTGCATTGCTGGCTCATATTGAATATTTCATCAGCAAACACTCTGGACAGTTTTAGGAATCAGTTAAGTTCCTAGGTCAACTTCATTTTCCAAAGACCAGTTTCTCTCTATTCTCACTTCTCTTTCCTGGCTTCATCTTATAGTTCCTCGGCATAACCATGATTTCCATCAAATTCTTGAGACTCAGTCCTTGGCTTCCTCCCACATGTTCTTTCAAGATTTCAGCTTTCTTACCGTGTACATAACCCTCAGCAAGTATCTGAAGCTCCCTATACATTACGCATACCTGAATAAATTGTGCTGTTCTTCTCAGTGAAATGTTTTATCTATCTTTTATTTATCCTCTCCTATTAGACATTATTTGTCTGCTAAGCAAGCATATCGGAAGGTCAAAACACTGCACGTATGCCACTGAATTTGCCTACTTGGGTGACCTTCCTGACCAATCCCTTGAACTTTGATTTGTAATTCTACTCTTCCTAAATGTTTTTGTGCTTCAATTGCAGAAGTACTTAAACAACAAAACTTCTCTTCAAATGCATATTTGGCACATGTGGTCAAGAAAGTGTATATTTTATTAATTGGGATGCCCCAGTTTCAGTGATTTGGTTCCCTAAACAAACACAGCTATCCTTTAAAAGGTGTAGGGGAGGAGTAGAAAGGAGAAAAAAGAAGAAATAGAAAAAATAGAAGCTACATTAGAAATGGTTGTCTTTAGCGCTAATGAATAAAATCAGTTAGGGAGGAAGTTTGTACCAAGGAAATGAAATATGACATTTTCTAATAATTTTGACTTTTAGGTTAAAGCTGATTATTAAAGAAACATCTTTTATTTGCATTACATTTTCTGTATCTGCAATCATCCTACAGTAATTATCAACATTATCAATAAAGGAAATTAAGTAAGACAAGTCTCATTTTATTTCCTTATCTTAGTAGTGACTATTTTTCCATAAACAAGATGTAAAGCATCTGTGAAAACTCAATCAAGTCAACACTATTTTGGACTCGGTGGCTAATATTGTTTCTTCAGTCTTATCTAGACCAGTAAAATATAATGAGAAACATACTGTCAATAATTCCATGGTTATTGCCATCTGCACTGTTCAGTTTTTTCTGGGTATAACTCTGCTTCATTTTACCATGATGTGGTTATTTTAAAATGCATCAAAAATCTTATCACCTTTTTCCTTCACTATTTATTCTCTTCTCATTTCTCATATTTTCTTCAACAACTTTGATACCCCTTCCTATTCCAGTCTCCCTCCTTCAGTATATTTCCCCTATTACTCTGCCCTTGATCAGTAATTTTTCACTCTCTGCACCTCGTTCTTTATGTGAGGATCTCACAATCTTAGCTGTTGACTGAACCCCTGCCCACATCCAAGACTGTGACCTACCTTCTTGATCTCTCTCAAATGTGTAGCTTGCACTTTAGATTAGCATGATCAGAACAGATTTTCTGATTTCCATTTTATGTATTCCTGCTTATAAAATTATCTATCAACATCTAGGCCACCTCTTAATAAGGGGTTAAGCAGCATCAAGATTTGAATGCATCAACTTTATTCATGGAAAATTCTGTTAAAATTAAAAAGAAAAGGAATATTGACTCTCAAATCACAAGTCTTTTGTGATAGCCACAGAAAAATTTCCATTTCACACTGGTTAATTATTGCAAGCTGAGGCTTCAATCTTTCTTTGGTAAGCTTTGCTCAGTTCCCTACTTTGCCCTCCCACCCCTCTGATTGTTGTCTATGTTTCTTTCCAACATACCATGTCCTTTTCAATATCTAGGGTCTAAACTCCTTAGGTCAGAGATGACTTACTGCTTGGCCATAGAATAATTTACTATAATAATAGGCACTTAATTTTCGTACGTGATTCTGAGGTATAACAGAACAAATCACAGAATCACAGAACTGTAGGGACTGGAAGAGACCTCTAGAGATCATTGAGTTCAACCTCCCTGCCAAAGCAGGCTCCCTGCAGCAGGCTACACAGGTAGGTGTCCAGGCGGGTCTTGAATATCTCCAGAGAAGGAGACTCCACTACCTCTCTGGGCATCCTGTTCTAGCACTCCGTCACCCTCACTGTAAAGAAGTTCCTTCACATATTGGTGTGGAAATTCCTATGCTCAAGTTTATGTCTGTTTCCCCTTGTCCTGTCCCCACAGACTGCTGAAAGGAGGTTGGCCATGTCTCTTTGACTCCCACACTTAAGATATTTATAAACATTTATAAGATCCCCTCTGAGTCTTCTTTTCTCAAGGCTGAGCAGACACAGGTTGTTCTGCCTTTCCTCACAGGGGAGATGCTCCATGCCTTTTATCATCTTTGTGGCCCTCCGCTGGACTCTCTCCAGGAGATCCCTATCTTTTTTGTACCAGAATAATTAATAATAATTTAATAATTTAAAAAAAATCAAACACAGGAGTATATGATCTAGGTGAACTATATCATTATAGAATGATAGTGACTATTCTATGCTGAACTTCAAACTGTTTAAAATTGGTTAGTGTTGCTAGAAAGACAAGTGAAAAATTTCTGTGGAGCAAATCTGAGAGGAAAGGAGGAATACAAATCCTACAGATACCTTAATTTTGAGTAAACCCTATTTTGAAAACATCAACTATGTCCATTGTACTGACCCTCAGCAAAAGGCTACATATCATCCTCCAAGTTATTGTGACACGCTTTATGCTGACCTCCTACTCAAACCTGTGAAAGGAATGTAGAAGATGGTAATATTTTTTCTTCTTTTCTTTATGAGAGTGACATTTTATGTTAATTTCATCTGCTCCTTGTGCTTTCAGAGCCAAAACATTCTGTGGGAGGCAGAATGATGTCATTTTAGTCATAGCATAATTTTTCAGCTGCTAGAACAAGACATATTGTGGCATATTCTTTGGTACTTTTTAAAAGTAGCGAAATATAAACTTAAGGTGATATATTTATGCATGAGGGGGTTACACTGCCTTTTTCAGCTCTTAGATCTGAATAGCAGGTTTAAGTGACATCATTCCTCCTCCACCAAGTATTTTTGCTCTGTTACCTAAGGACACAACATAGCCTTGACCAAGTGATAGTATTTCCATTTACTGTAACTGCAAGAAGGTAAGCTGAAATATGAATTTTGAGTTGCATTTGTGTCAGGAATTAAATTTAAATGTTACTCAGAGGGGATACTCCATATGACAAATGGTATGTTTTAAGTGCATAATATCATTTTGTTAGCAACTTAAAAATAAAATGAAAATAAAATGTAAGTAGAATGACTAAAATCACTCCCCCTAGAACTAAACAGATTGTAAATAGTAATCATCATAAAAGATAAAATAAGCAGAACTGCTGCATTGTTTTCTCTGTATTGGAACTAGGGTAAGAATGAAACCTGTGGTTCTTTCTAGTCAAGTTTTTGAAGAAAACACAGCTGTTAGACAATGCAAAACAGCAATAACACTGATTTTCAATTTCTTCTGTTCCATTTAGTTCAATGTCAAATTTATGTTCCTTGTAATATAGATTGATTTTAAAAGCTGTTCTTAGGAAGTAATACTTGAAAATGTGCAATATACAAGGACATAGTATACATTACTGATTTATCCTATTAAAATATTTTTTCAGGTCATTAACAACAATGTATGTATTCACAGCAAAAATATTCACAACATGTTTTCACCCTCAAAATGTGGCTTTCTTGGGTTAATCCAGAAAATATTCCAAGCTTCTGTAGTGGCAAAGTAATAAGTAATGATTAAGAAATGCATTGAAAAATTAATTGTCCTTCCCAACTTACTTAGCTCTACCAGCTATGCTCAGGGTGTTAAGCACTGCTTGCTGCAGGTAAGTTGAGCTGTCACATTCACTGAACATGTGAAAACAGACAATTGTACACTAGTGTCACCTGGGCAATAAGATAGGTATGACCTGTACATGCTGGTCATTTATCTCTCATCTGCTATTCTCAGACTCCTGCAGTACCAAAGGGAAGATAGGAATAGGAAGGAAGAAAATAAAAACTCTTCACAGAGGATATCTCCCTTTCTCACTCCAATCAGGTATTGTTTTTTCTGCTTCAGCTGTAGAGAGCAAGTTTCCATGTGGGACTCAATGTTTGTTTCCTAATGCCAAAAGATGCATTATTGATGGGACGGGATGGGATGGGACGGGAATATTTGCTGTGATTTTATTTATGTGGAAAAAAATATTCTACCCACAGATTAAGAGAATACACTCTGAAATCCTGGGAGCATCAGGAGGTTTTGGCAGCACTGGTGTTTCTTCATGCTCAGGGAGTGATAACAATTGTTTGTTTGTTGATTGCTATCAGAAAGCTACTGAGTCAGAAGTTGTTCCCGAGAATTTTTTTTTCCTATTCAATATACCTGCACTACAATTCCTAAATGTGGAAAACAAAAACAATCAAATAAAAATACCACTGAACCACCACCAGAAAAACCAACCCCTAAAAGCTTGGTGAACTTTGTGACTCACAGCACAAATTTCAAATTGCAGGGAGAGGTAATGCCAACACAGTTGAAATAACCACCAATGTTTGATTGTATACTGTTTTAATAGTAATACAATTCTAATGCTATATATCTTCTATTTAATGTTTGGATTATTTTAGTCAGTAACAGATTTAAGAGGTGATGACACGATGCTCTCTTTCTATCTCTTCAGTATAATCAAGGAGAAAAAATTGATGGGCATCTTTTTCACATGAGTACATACTACACTTCTGTGTACTTTTTTGAATTGCATTGTTATGCTTTTTCATCTATTTGAACTAAGAATGGTTCTGAACCAAAATCTTGATTTTTCAACTTTGAGTCATTTAGAAATATAAACTGGATCCAAATTACACTTAATTACAATTTTGTAAATCCTTCTTAATTGCACATCTTTCAAAAATATGTCTAGGAGACAGATATTCAAAATGGCTAAGTTCCAGTTATCTAACTAACTAGGTAAAATTTCATGGCATCAAATTCTAGACAGTAACATATTTAAAATGGGAGGGTCACTCAAACTGAAAAAAAATATATCTAGTTATTGAAAGTTTAGATGTTTCATTGCATTCATCATTATTATTTGTAGTTTACATTTTTTCTTTTTAGTAAAGTGTCACACAGAGTATATACTAATGGGCAAACTGTACTCACTAACCTTTTAATACTTTACCCTTTTGTACACAGACTGAACATTATTAGGTAATGAAAGAGCATATGAGAAAGTGGTAGATTATTTATGATAGAAACAAAATGAAACTAATGGGACAAGATTTGAAAGCTGTGATGCATGAAAGGGGCTATAGAGGCAGCTTTGGCACCATGACAAATAAAGATAAAGACTCAGTGGGAAGCAACAGTGTGAACATGACTATGAAGAAGGAAGAATAGATTTACTGAATGAATCCTTACCATCTGGTGTTTATTTAATACACAATGAAGGTCAAATGGCTAGCGATCCCTTTTTCTATAGTCCAGTGACCAGAAGAATGGGAAGATTCAATGAATTTATCAATACGTCTGGAAATGTTTTACCATATGATCTGATTGAGTCAATATTATTGGAGCAACATGTTCATTACTATTTCAGATATGGTTTGGAAGAGGCTCTATGAGTAAAAGCACATTCATTTTTTTTGCCTCTGTCAGAAATTCCATCAAAATGCACTGCACTGTCTAAAAGCAGATGCACTAAAAGAATCAAAATTTATCTGGTAACATTCAAGAAATTTGCAAAAGAAGATTCTATCTTGCACAAAACTGAGTTAGTTTCTGCTAAGGTCTGAATTTTTTTTTACTCTTTTTTTCTCTCCTTTCTTTCTTTCCTACTACATTAAATACACATCCGTTTCATGTAATTATACCACAGGGACATATTAAATTTTAGTGAAATATGTTTATTAGGCATTATATGTAAACAGCATACGCTATGAGTAAATCTTGCATATATATTTAACAGTATTATTCTACATAACATTCTGTCTCCATGGAGGTTCTTGCAGTTCTACACTTTCATTCTCTAACACACCTGTTTCCACAATACTTGCCCATACTATAGTATAACTGTCATTGTTGAGTTGAGTTCTCTTAGCTATGACATTGATACTGAATTAGTAAAGCTGGTGTAAGATTTTGTTTTAGGTTTCCAAACAAGGAAGACTCCAAGAAACTTTAAAAAACAGCTGTCAAACCATCAATCCTTATATTAACCTCTAAACAGACAAGATTACAAGGTGTTATTTAACAATGTGTACATTATATCCTTCATATATTACCTTGAAAATTTGGAAAGAATACCAAGTAGGTCTTAGTTTGCAAGACTCATTGCTGAAACTCCCAGCTCCTGTTTGCATCTTTACCATCTATTTGTTGAATGACCTTGATTAAAATATGTATTCCTTTTATTTAACTACTTTAAAAGTGAGTATAATAACAACTATGTCACATAATATGGGGAGTCCTCAATTTTTATTATATACTTTGAACTGCTTTAAAACAAAACAAACAAAAAAAAACCATGTAAATGCTACTTCAGAAATGGCTGAATTCATTTTTACTCATAATTACAAAAAAAAACCCTCAAAGAGTCTTAGTTTGAATTAAAATATGAATAAAAATTAAAATTAAAATGAGAGAATGCATTTTATTCTGACTTTTCATCAGTGTGGATGTATCATGTCCAATAATTCAGATAGATAGATGTATACACAGCCTCTTTGCTATTTTGCCCTTAGTATTTCAGAAATGGAATTCGACTCTTATTTGTACCATTGAGAGGTAATAATTTAACTCAAGAGACATACAGGTAAACTAGAAATAGTAAATAGGTCCTGCCCTCTACCGGTGAAATTCCCACTGATTCCAGGTTGCTCTAACTTGATTTCTGTAATGGGCAGCTAGCATGGTAACCTACAAAATTTCAAGATATTTACAAGGTTCTTAAGGTATTTCAAGGTTTTTAGAAATAAAAATTCAGATTGGAATGTCAGTCATTCTCCTGTGAATTTATGAAAAGTTAAATAGAACACAGCCTTAAAGAGCTTAGAAATGAGTTTGGAAAACATGCAGAAAAGTCAAATGCCAATGACTGTTTACCTAATTCTTTCTTCTCACTCATGTCAATCGTGTCCTAGCCACTCTCAACAATATTTGAAAAGTCATGGCAGTCAGGTAAAGTCTCTGGTGACTGGGGAAAAGGCAATGTTTCACCCATTTTTAAGGGTAGAAAGGATGACCCAGGAAACTACTGACCTCACCTCTGTGCCAAAGAGGATATTGGAACTGATCCCCCTAGAATCTGTGCTAAAGCACATGGAAGAGAGAGAGGTGATACAAGACAACCAGCATGGCTTCACCAAGGGGTAAGTGCTGCCTGGCCGATTTAGTGGTGTATGGTGGTATATCTGCATCAGTGGATAAGGGAAGGGCCACTGATTTCATCTATCTGGCCTTCAGAGAGGCCTTTGACATAGTCCCCCAAAACATTCTTCTCTCCAAATTGGAAAGATATGGATTTAATGAGTAGACTGTTCAATGGATGAGGAACGGGTTGTGAGATTGTATACAGAGAGTAGAGGTCACTGGCTCAATATCTGAATGGAAACTAGTGACGAGTGGTATCACTCAGGGGTCAATACTGGAACCAATGCTCTTGGTTATATCTTCATCTTCTTGGAATATCTTCATCGACAACATGAACAGTGGGATTGAGTACACCCTTAGCAAGTTTGTGAATGACACCCAGCTGTGTGGTGCAGCTGACATGCCTGAGGGATAGGATGCCACCCAGAGAGACCTAGACAGGCTCAAGCAGTGGGTCCAGGAGGACTTCATGAGGTTCAGCAAATCCAAGTGCAAGGTTTTGTGCCTGGGTCATGGCAACCCTCACAATCAGTACAAGCTGGGAAACAAAAGGATTGAGCACAGCCCTGCCCCTGGCCTACTGATGGGTGGTAAGCTGGACATGAGCCAGCAATGTGCCCTCACAGCCCCAAAAGCCAGTTGTATCCTGTTCTGCATCAAAAGTAGCACAGCCAGCAGGGTGAGGAGGGAGGTGAATCTGACCCTTTGCTCTGCATTGGTGAGACCTCACCTGGAGTACTGCATCCAGGTGAGGAGTCCTCAGTATACAGAAATGTAGACCTGTTGGAGCGTGTCCAGAGGAGGTCCTCAAAAATGATCCAAGGAATGGAATGCTTCCTATATGAAGACAGGTTGAGAGAACTGGGGCTGTTCACCCTGGAGAATTGAAGGCTATGGGGGGAGCTGATAGCAGCCTTTCTGTATCTAAAGGGAGGCCGTAAGAAGAAAGGGAGACTCTTGAGACTATTCAGCAGGGACTGTTGTGATATGACAAAGTGAAATGGTTTCAAACTAAAAAAAGGGGAGAATTGGATGGGATATGGAAAAAAGTTTTTTTACAATTAGGGTGGCACTGAGATCGGTTGGCTGGAGGGGTGCTGGATGCCCCATCCTTGGATACATTCAAGGTCAGATTGGACAGTGGTTTTAAGCAACTTGATCAAGCTGTAGATGTCCCTGTTCATTGCAGGGGGATTGGACTATGTCACTTATAATGTCCCTTCCAACTCAAATGATTCTATGATTCTGTCTGTTCTCTTCCTCCCTACTTTTGTTAAAATAAAATGAGTTATTTACCCTAACATGTTTTTAATTATTTTGGAAAATGATTGCTATCATTATACAACAGCTTTACAGTCTAGTATACACTATTCTGAGATCAGCTTCAGTGATTTGTGTACTCTTCTAGTTCCTGGTCTCCAGATGTACTCATTTTTCTTACCTGAAGCTATCTTTTATTTCTTTTGTAGAAAACATCCTCAGCTTGAGTATAATGAAAATGCATCTAGGACAATAAACCAAATCTCTGCCATTATCCATTCTTTTTCTTTTTTATCCCTCTCTTATCTTACGTACTTTTCTCATCATCCTATCCAGGATAGGACAACTATGAGATATCCTTTTAGTCATCTTGATAAAATTAATTCTAAGCTTTCTTTTCCAGCACCATGCTTTGTTTGACTCAGGAAACCATGCCAAATGCTTTTTTTAATCACCAATGAAATTCATAGTTGCATAAGCTCTTTGTAAGCCCTGATATATTTTTACCAGAGAAAGCCCAAACAAATTTAATAAATTGTCTTTTGCCTATCCTCCATGTATGTTATAGTTTTGGAAATATTCAACATTCAACAACACACATAGCTCTCTCTTCTTTGTTACTGTGTTGAGGAGAACACAGATAAGGACCTGAATTTACAGTGCTCCCACTTCAACTAGCAAACTAGTTCATAGTATGAGAAAAGACAATTAGACATAAGCCAGGATTTACCAGTTTCTGTCTTTTTTCCTAGGGAAAGCTTTCAGAAGTAATGGCAAAAGGCAGATCACAAAATGTCATCTATTCACACAATTATTTTTCAAAGTGAAGATAGACAAGAACAGAGGATATATAGGGTAAATAAAGTCCAAATTCAGAATCTATTCTACTGTTCCTCCCCGGTCCCTCAGCGACTTATAATTTCACATCTGCTACAGAGGTAGAGAACCCTTGCCTTTGCAGTACTGTATGCTAGAAATATATTTCAGCTCAATCAACATACTCCAGTGTCAGCAGCAGGTGACAGGTTTCTTGTTCTTAAGATTGTCCTAATGACACTTTCTGTTGTTGTTGCTTAGGTTTATGTTTATGCAAGTGCTGTGAATGTGAGGTGTTAATCAGCAACTCTAATTACTAGGGTGGAATGAGCATTCTAGGATTGAGTTCATTTGGTTTTCATAAACAAGGCTTACCTAAGGCTTTGTTCACACAGAAATGAATTGAAAATGATAGAAAGCTATCCTATACTCCTTTGAAATCAGCTTTTCATCTATGTGGTCCATTGCTGATCATTTTAGACTACGAGACTGAAATTTGTCCTTCGGAAGAAGAAGGGCAAATTAGTAGTCATTGAGCCAGAATAAGCTTCTTGAAAGGAGTTAACTTCTTATTTGACTAATATCTCCTTTGCCAATACTTCAGGAGCCAAAGAAGACTTGAATATCTGGCTAGCTAACAACCTCATAGACATAGCTATTCTATAATGATGAATAAAGAAAACTGGTCATTTAAATCAGTGAACTGATCTTGAGAGACTCCTGTGGATCCAGAGAGTGAATAGGTATGAAGACTTAGAAAAAAAATGGCATCACTCTTTTAGTCTGTGATAGAAAAATTTTATTCTCATGGTGTGAATCACAGGAAGACAAAACTCAGAAAAGAACTCAAGCCTCTAGATTCCCAGTTTGATCATCCCACAGGATATAGAACCCACTGTGCTGTACTGTTACAATACAACACCACTGGCATACATTCTTTGAACACTGTCTTCAGACATATGCTACGCTTATGGATAAAGCACAAAGAATATTTGGAAATAATCCTTCCCCTTAGTAGTTGCTCATGATCTTTTTCTAAAACTTCACAAACTAGGAATTATGAATTTTTCTAACAAACTAGTGTTAGAAAGAAAAATGACGATCAGATTAGTTCTTTTCTATTTAGGTTTTCATAATATATCAATACTTTCAATATATAAAATGTCTTTATTACTGAGGGTGAAATGACACATTAGAGATGTCAAAAGATGGGAAATGAACTTCACTTCTGCTGCTTCTCCTCTCTGCTGAATCTTGAGTTTTTCATGCTCTGGTTTGGGCTTGTTCAATTCACCAGCCCAGCTGCAAACCAACCCAACAAAATAATATTTTCTGTCAGACTAAGCAGACAATTTTTTTGATGCAAGATTTGTAAGTGTCAGAGTTGATTGAAAAGGCCTAAGGAATAGTACTGGTGGGCAGCTGGCAGACTTCAGCTTTTTGCATCTGATCATCATCATAGTTTTCGTGTGCAAATTTTTTCTCACCATGTCTGTTACCTTAAATTGAGGTAATGACAAGTATTTTTCAGCAGAAAGACTAGCTTCAATGTTTGCGTTTATGTAGATTAAGTAAAGTAGATTGCAGTTGGTAAGAAGTGGGCCATTCACTATTATTTAGGCAACTATGCTTTATTAAGGAAAAAGATGAAATTCTTCTAATATTTATTTTAGGATTTAGAGTAAAGCCTTAGAAGAGCTGTTATAGTAAGCAGTTTCATTTAGAGCATGTTCTGCAAATGAGATCATATATTTGAAAAGGTCCAAAGTTACTTAGAACAGAAATTACACTGAAAATAAAATGTTATACCTCTGTTTAATGAAATAACAACTGTTAAGATCAGTTTTCTAAGAAGTTAAAGTGTTTAACTATGTAGCTACATGAGTAGTCAGATGTAAAGTGCAGGGTAGAGGTTATTCTTTTACTAACTTAAATAGCAAGCAGGCAAAGATAATACATAATTTAAAAATCTTACTAAGCCTTGATTAGTCAAGGATTTTTGAAGTCTAAGTACCCAGGATTTATGTAACCATTACAAAACTATTTACTAATATTTCCCTTTTCCAGAGTCTTGGGTCTCAAACTGATTACTAAATCTGTAGGTTAATGAGTTAATGCACATCAACTGACATGTGCAAGAATCTGTGCAATCTTAATTCATGACAGTTCTGAGGTTGAATCACCTCAGACTTAAACTTCTTCTACTGAATACTCATACCAACAAGTGGAGTGCACATAGCCACTGACCAAGAAATAAGTTCACAGTGACTGAGCCCTTAAAGATTTTCAGACTTTTATTAAAACTCCGGTACTGGATTGTGATATAAATATTTAGTTCTTCATTTCTACAGAAGAGCATATGTAGATACAGTCCAGGTTAAATGCTCAACTAGCCTAAAAAGAATGACTTTAGAAACTGCGACTCCCCAAACCATCAGACTAATTGTTATTAGTCTAATTCTTAAATCTGATACAATTTCATTCACTTTTTTTCCCCTCTAAATTGAGTAGAGATACTAGTGACTACACCTAACAGAACATCACTAAAACAATATAAGGAGGACAGTGTATGTATCTTCTGCTTGTAAGAGATCTTCTAGATACACTAGCAACTCAAGGAGGGTAAGATATGACAGTTGAAAAGCAAGGTATTGGGGGAGATATCTGACTTCCTTAAATAATGAAGGCATCTTAATGTTTATTTTTTTAAAAAATCAGATATTCCTACTTACATTTAAATATACATATATCACATGCAAAATGTCTTCACAAAAAGGACAAGTTCTGCCTCCTCTTGCCTAAGCAGCTTTGTGGTTAATATAGTGACTGTTCTCTGAAAATCCACACTATTCTATTAGTCATTCAAATTAATTAAATTGCACTCAAACAGTGTCATGTTGTAACTGAGTTGAATGGAAGGGGAAGAAGTACGGGGAAGAGGAAGAAGATGAACAACAAGGAGGAGGAGGAGAAGAAGAAGATAAAACATTTTTCCATCCGTGGTAATACTGCCGCAGTTACGGGGAAATACGTATTCTATCTTGCAAAACTCAAAGACGATTCAATACAAATTTTCTGGTCAGACAGAGTGCGCAAGAAAATTTAGTGTCTACTTTAGACTAGAGCTCATCATCCAAAATAAACGAAACAGAGGGTCATGACCTTTCCTCATAAAATACAGCTTTCACATTTGCCTAGTCAGAATAGTCACCTTTACCTTTACTGCAGGAGTTGTACCCTGCAGCTCTTGTCTCTATGAAAACAACAGCTGTGACTTTTTTTTTCTTAACTTAAATGGCTGGTTAGTTATTATTCTCAATCTGCAAGAACGTATCAAGGAAACTGCTTTCTCTACACAGATTGTTCAGTGTTTCTGGACAATGGAGGAAATGTTGAGCATGTGTTCATTACTGAAGAAGAAATTTTTAAAAATATAATTCATATTAAGGTTCAGATCTCCGAGCTTATTGATACAGTGTATTAAGCACCACTGAAGAAGTGCGAAAGAATTAGTCCCTAAGCTGCAATGGCAGCTGCCCCATTACATCTTTGAAAACAGAGTTAAGGAGAGCTATCTTCAGAGCTGTTAGAACATCTTGGTCCTCAGGACTGTCCCTCAAAATCTCTTCCTGCAACTCACTGAAAGGTAATAATAATTTTATAGATTATATTGTCTACATTATTTCACTCATTTTCTTCTACATTTATACTTTATACTTACATATAATTTGCTTTCTGTGCAGGATTTTAATGATTTGTCAGAGATGCTCAGATGTATATGAAGAAGCATTGCCCCATCAAAAATCTTCACTGCCTAGAGTTAACTGGCTCTGCATTCTTCTCTGAAAGCAGAACGTGATGTTCTCATGTGATTTAATTTTCATTCATGCAGTATTGTTAAATGAAACTTTAAAAATACGCTGGCCTCCATTTCTCCACATATGAAAATGACATGAAATGAGAAACTTCCTGGGACTCAAGTTTCCCCTTTAACGTAGTACTCTTCATTGCAGAGAAAGCTATGTATATTAATTTTTCTGTAGGCTATGCTAAGTTTTTTTTCTCTATCTAATGAAAGAAATATTGGCTAAGGACTACTGCTTTGCTTAATTTTCTTTAAAGCAGAAAATAGGAGTGTTAGAAGAAATATAAGCTCCTTACATTTATGAATGGTTTAGTATCTACAGCATCCTGCACAATAAGTACCATAAGCAGCTGCAGAAAAAATTCATATAAAGTTGCATTTGCGTATATATTCTGTACCCAGGATGACTGATCCCTGGCTCTGGTGTTCTGAATTGGTACAGCAAAGCCCCCAGTGACATTTGTTAACTTTACTGTCTCTCGATTTGTCCTTATATCTGAATACTAATGTACTGTATCTTGTTCCAAGGTAACTGAGCTTGCTGATGGAGAGAATACGCCTTGGAAAGAAGAATGAAAGGACATCAGAGAACTAAAAGCAATTGGCAGATTTTGTCTGAATTCTTAGCAAAAATTGACTAAGCCAAAACTAAAGCAAAATCCAGTCCTCTGAGCCTGAGAAGTAAGCAAGCAAAATAGTGTAAATTAAATTTGTGCTTCTGAAAACACTTTTTGTGTAAAAGAATTACACCAGAAAATATATTTTCCCCATTCATACTTAAAATGAAAATTAACTACCCTGAAGGATCTCTTCAAGGCCTCTGTTTACATAAAATATTTTGAGCTGTCACTGAAACGTAATACAGTAGTTTTGAAAGTTATCAACAAATTATAAAATATAATTAAGTAATGAATTTGTACATTTGCAAACTATGAAATTAATGTGCACCTGATAAAAATATCAGCGTTTTTCATGATCACTCTTTGAATAACAAAACATTTTCTTTTTGAAATTTCTGAGCTGACACAAATGTCTTTAAAAAGGGCAATTAGTGGCAAGTGACTATGAAGAACCCTGTGTTGAGAAGCTGAGCTTAAGCCTCTTGAAGATTCTCCATGTAAACAAGTCAGACCACATCACTCATTATCCCTCTTTTGTTTACTGGGAGAAAAGTTCAATCTATTTAATGAGAGGATTACCCATACTTCAACTCCATTGAAAAAGATTAATTGATATTTTCCTGTTAGGGGTCTAACCACTTGGATGTGGCCTCATATCCCCTATTGTTACTGATGCTGTGATCAGCAGAGCAAAGTTGTTTAAAGGTTAGACAAACTTTACAGCATAAATTACACAAACTAATTTATGTTAAAGTTTGGTGAGCATTTAAGTCTGGAGAGATTCTACTAGTTCCTCAGGTGTTTATTAACATAGCTGTTAGAAAATAAAAGTTGGCTTTCTGAAGAAGTATCAGATCCTTATATAGAATTTCATAGCATAATGTAGCATTTGATTTCAGTGCTACTATGTGAAAAAATACATAACATTCAATGAAGTCAGCACTACTAGTACTACTGACATTTCATTTTAACATGGTTGTTTTCTAATTACATTTGGGGGTGGGGGAGCAGGGCCATGAATCTCTAAATATATTTTTTTCTCCAAAGCTTTACAAATTTTCCAAAAAATGAGTGTCTTGTGGACATATGGCTGCGTATTTGGATAACACAATTTGCATTTTCAAACTTGCAATATTTTTAACCACTCATTTGGTTTTTACTTTCAGAAAAGCAGACAGTGCATTCATTTGAAAAGATTTAGTCTCCTTAACTCTTTAAAAAAGACAAGACGGTAAAGTATTTGTATTCATGAATCATTTAGCATTTAGAATGTTTGTGTTTATGTTTGAAAATGTAAACTGATAATATGATATAGATTTACTAAGTAAAAAAGGAAAGATCCTGTAAATATTAACAAATTTTGTAGATATTAAGAGGAAAGTAACACCATAATACACAGAAGACTTACTTAAAGCGTTAGTATTAGAAAAAAAATCATAACTATAAACCTAAATTGGAGTAGTTAAAATGTGACTACATAGGTTTCGATTCTGCAGTGATTACATGCTTGAAATAATACTGTGGGAGATACTACTCCTCAAGAATTTATATTCCCCATTCTTCTAGTGCCTAATAAGTATACAATATTTATAATTATTTATTATGTTCTAAAGAAGATTTCCACTCTGAATCCTATTCAGTAGTAGAAAAAGTATGATGTCTAGTAAAAAAAAACCACCTCTCCAAAACGCAGAACAAAAATATTATCAAAAGCAACAGATAAAGGAAAAAAATGAAATATTTGTGATTAAAACAATTAAGACAAGAGAATATATTTTAAAATATGCTGAAAGTGAAATGATAATGGAATACTAATAATTTTTCAGATGATTGTAAATTATCTAAAAAACACAGAAGAAGAAGAACAATTTTTTTAATAATTTTCATTCCTCTAGATTGTTAGCAGTGTTATTATAAACTACAGTTTCAAATCTCACGCTATAGTGTCCAGATGTTTAATGCATAAGATAAAAAAATCAACTAATTATATTTTCAGAAACTGATGTAGACAATTTCAACAATTTCAGAATAATCATCTTTAATGTACAGATTTTAAGCACTATATATGCTAAAATATGCAATAGTCTGAAGTTTGTAATATTGTGCATACATTTGGACATATTGCAGACATATTTGGACATATTGTGGACATATTTGGAATATTTCAGTTTTCCTCTTAATTGACATACTATATGGATCTTATATTTTCAAGAAACAGCAATCTGCTTCATTTTGAGTTATGCTTTTTAATGTGTGTATCTAATTATTACTTATTTATTAATTTCAGCAGTTTAATTAATTAGCAGCTGATGCAAAGTATGACAAAAGTAAATACAAGCACTTAGATTACTTCTGATATTGAGCAAGTACAAATTTTACTGACCCTAATCCTAACAAATGTAGTTAACCTTATTGATTAAGTCAAGCACACTGAAATAGAGTGAAAAATGTTTTACCACAAGACACTATAGTATGACCACTATGTCAGCTATTTCAGCCTTCAAGACTTAAATGCACAGCCTACATTGAACATATTGATTTTCCTAAATAGTCTTCCTAATAATAAATACTACATTATCACTGCAAGTCTCTGCAGACATGTTAGGTGATCAGAGAATGGAGCTGTAATCAGAGGAAGTTCTGTGAAAGATAATCTTTCTTTATTCTCCTCCGAGACATTAGGTGGAGATGAAGCAAGGGATAGCTGTAATTGCTATACTTGTTCCTATAAAATCCACTCTTAGATTATGAATTATCTTAACTCTTTAGATTTTATCCTTCCAAAGGCAAAAGTTTCCAGAAATGTATAAATGTAATTAACATCACTGACTATGCTTTTAAAACTACTCTAAGTAGCTATTGTTAAGTTATTGTTAAGACTGTCTAAAGTGTAGCAAAAAAACATTTAGAAAGAGAAAACAGGTTGTATAAACTGACAGTAGTAAGATTTTTCTTTCAGAATAAATAGAATCAATAAACAGAATTTGGAAAAAAAAATCCTGTTTGTTGGAGACAGTATTACAGCTAATATTTTTGTTATCTTGTAACACGATTATTTGAGGTTATACTTATTTATAACAATTGTTAACATTTATATGTGCTATAAAAGAAAATGAAGGCTTACAGATCATAACATTTTCAAGACTAAATAATATACTCTTTTCAACTTTTTGAAAATTCCAAATGTATATAGTTTTGCTATGAAAAAAAAAAAAGACGAAAACAGAAGGATTACAAGACTTTAACAAAACAGAAGACAGATGTCCAGAAATTATCAATTGCTAAAGCACACAGATTGTAATTAAATTTTAATGTGGCTTTTAACTTAAGTAAAGATTTTGCTTATCGAAGAGAAAGAATCCCAGAGAAAATATTGTTATTGATTTCATCATTTTAGATGTAACTGATCCTTTAAGTAATTTTTCTTGGTTTCAGTGTCACTGTTTAAGTGTCTACTTAGACTGACGAAATCATTAGAGGGCACGTTCATTTAAAATTCTAAGTCTAATGCATAAATTGTTCTCCAGTGCACTCAAAGTCACATCTGTTGAAAACAAAACACAGCATTCAATGTGCTAAGTAAAATCAAAACATAACAGTGGAATGCTTAGTGAGGTTAAATTAAGCAAATTAAATGGCATGAAAAAGTTTTTAATTGATTTAAAGAACAGTTGTGTGCTTTAAAAAAATATATTGATTATCTTTAATGTGTTGAGAAGGAAAGCATAACATGTACTACAACAACGTGGCAGTCTCACATATGGTCAGACACATACCTGGCCTCATGCTGGATTTTAATAGAACTGTATCAGGACTGAGGTTGCCCATTTCACACAAGCAAGATGCAGTGGCTAGTTTTTTGAACAAATAGAAAGTGAAGTATGATGTTGCTACACTAATAGAGAAGCAATCCTTATTGTTCTGTCAATAAAATTAATTGCTAAAATTGAGGTGCTATAATAGCTGCTATCATGTTCTGATGTTTCATAAATATTTAACTGTGTAAGATTCCTGAGGTCAAAAGGGCTAATTTGGTTTAGTTTCCTGAATAGTCATGCAAAATTGACTATTTAGAAAGTTGAGAGAATAATAATGACAGATTTTCATATATACAGTGTTCTTTGATGTAAACTCAGCATCTTCATTTACTTAATAGATTTAATGTAGTGCTCAGTTTTTAGTAAAGAATCATGAACAGTCATATTTGCTGCCCTCAAACTTAACTTCATGTCACATAATACAGAAAAGAAATCAGGAAGATAAAATGATCTGTAAAATCACATCTAAACATATTCTGTTGTTATTCTGTAATTTTTATACATAAAGCCAATTTGGAGAGATAGGATTAATTGAATCCTCTTCTCAGAAGAATGAATTCATCCATACTGCCTAAGAAGTCCTGGACTTTAAGAGGTGGAGAGGTAAATATTGGTCCAGTTACAACGCTATTCCAAAAAACTACTTAATACCAGCCTTTTTCTGATCCTTCAGCTCTCCTTTCTCCAGGATTCCCTCCATATTTTTTTTTGTCCTAAAATTCCCACTTTGTCAAGATTTGCTTTTCCTCTACCTTTGATATAAGATCTTTGAAGCTAGAATTGTACAAAAAACATTGTGGCGACCATGGTCCAATGTGAATTTTACTGAAAAATCAAATATATTAAGTATACATTGATAAAAGGCACAGAAATTCTTTTCCTCCCCAAATACTCCTTTGTTATCATTTCTTGCATTATGTAGGAGATCCTGAAGGGAACATGTTCCTGTTTATTTCTGCAAAACTGATGACTAATCAAAATTATGATTTATAAAATGCAGTATGTCCAAGAGCTAGAATAAAGAAAACAAAAAACTAGTTCAAATGAGCTTAGAACAAGAGCTTTCACAAACCAAAGGGAAGACATGCCTCAAAGGGTCAAATCAGAGAATGAGGAAGGTTCAACATTCTTAATTATACAACTCCTCTATGATCCACCACTGTGGCAAACAAACAGTAACTTTAGGTTTTCTTCTTGTGCTATCTTTCAGTTTCATGATCTAGCAAATACACTTTAATTCTCTATATGAAAAAATTAACAGAGAAGAGCAATCACTGTAGCTATAAAATCCATTTAGATTTAAGGATCTGCAAAAACACTGCCTGGCCAGAAAAGTAAATATCAAACAATTTATCATATATGGTATTTGGAACAACGTAACTATTTCATTTTTACATTACAGAAAAACATTATAGACTTCAGTGTGGTACACATCTCAATTAATACTATGCTTCTAATGATAACTACAGTTATTCAATACGAGCAGCAACTATGCAGCAGTGCAGTGAGGAGCTGTTCAGACTCTGTTAACACTCAAGCTTTGAATGGTAAAAATGGTTTACAGGAATATTTTGCAAAGCACATGAAAACAAAACAAAATCAGCTAACTCTTCAAGATAAGATTTCTGTCATATGTCTGATATTTAACCCAAAGCCTCTAGTGGCATTTTCTTCATGTAAATTAAACATCTCTGGATTGCCTATATTACCAAATAAAACATCATAAACAACTCTTGCATCTCTAGAGCTCCCTCTCCTGATTATGGTCAGCAGAAAGCCTTCTTTAGATTTGTTAAAGCAACCCAGACACTTGGCCTGAAACAGGAGGTCCAAGTGATATGATTTTCATAGATTATTTTTTCAGCAGTGGTTCTACTAGTATTTAATGGCAAAAGGTTCTGTGCCAATATCTACTGTGTAGGAAATCATGAATAGCAAATATTTCACCGTGAAACTTCCTTCAAAAAAGATTGAGAAAGATTCAATTAAAGCCATTCTCTAGATGCATGCAAATGGCCATACTAGAATTGATAAACTGATCTCAGGCAGACACAGCAGCATTTTTCTTCAGTTTTAATGCTTCCTTTAGAATATGTATCTAGAAATTTTTTACTACTAAACAACTGGTCTAACCTTTTGCATTCTTATTATTGATGGGGCTTTTTAGACCTATTTTCAGTTACTTGACATTTTTCCTTATGCGGTTGCTTTCAATGAAGCGTAAGTTTGCCAAATTAACTGTTTTAGCATGCATTTTTCATGGTGAGTAGCTGATTTAAGCTGAAACATTTCATCTGAAGTAGTTTTAGACATTTCCAAAACCAAGGAGATAAGAAGACATAAATTTCTGACAATTTTAGTTCCTTTACTGAATGCTGTACTAAATGTCATGCTCTGGAATCACATGATATTTAGTCCTACACAAACAGAAAACCCAAGCCACCCCAAGAGGCTTATATTCTAACAATTACATCAGTAAACACAGGTAAAGAAACCAGTGAAGAAATACCTTTCAACAATGAGACACTGTTGGACATCATTATAGGCAGGGCTAACAGAACACCAGAAGGTATATTTAATCTGAATTTTGTTTCATTTCAATCTGAAAAAAATGATAATATTCCTCTTATCTCTGCTATAATTCATAGATAAATAAATAGAAATGTTAATAGAAGACCTTTGAGAAAGCATTTTTCTTCTTTAAAACAGAACTTGAATAGTATGCTCTGAATGGAAAACAGAATACCAAATAGCAGTCTCCCTTGTATACACACAATTTCATCATTCAAAGAATAAAAGGAAGTCTCCATATACTTACCTGCAACATAGCAGTCTAAGGAAATTGACCTGTCCATAGGTTTTTCATTGCTATGGTTGCTGTATTAGTTTCTGGTTTGAGATTACTTAAGTGAATCGTCTTGCTATGGGCAGACAAATGTTTTGTAAAATCTTCAGAATTTGCAGGTCCACCATATATCTTTCTAATATATATATTTTTTATTTTGAAAACAACCAAACATCCAGTGTAGGTTCAGCACTATGCATTTCAGTTTTCTCTGGAAACGTGTCCTGCAAAATTTGCACTCATTTTTGTTCATTTAAGCTGATGTAACTGTGCTTCACACGTAACTGAATTTTATCTCTAAGTAAGTTGAGACATTTTGAGCTGCATCATACAAGGCTGTGAAATGTCTATTTCATTTACATTGATGAGAATTTTCTTTGTTTTGCAAACATTTATTTAAGGAAGAAAATTATTTTGTCATCTACTCCGATTATTTCTGGACCTTCCACTGGGACTGGAGCCCTATTAGATTGAGCACATATGAATAAAAGAAGCCTCTGAGTCAAAACACTGACATACTAGTTTGTCAGTGTGAATAACACAATGAAAAAAGAAAGGAGAAAAAAAAAGTTTTCAGAAGTATACAGTAAAGACAAATGTTCTGACTTCCTATACAGTCAATTACTCTGTCTACTGCTTTCAGTTATGTTAGTCGGGTATTTATTCTTTGTTCCTTCTGCTGTAGGCACACAGTGTCCTTTCAAAGAATATAAAGTCTTATTCGAAAATGTTATTTGCATAAACAAAAATGAAGCAATTCACAATCCCACCATTATTCCTAGAGTGTGACCTTTAGAAATTCAGAATTTCTCCCCATTCGAAGTTTTCTAAGAATAATCCTGGGAAACATTTTCAATGTTAATGCTTCAGTTCAATGACTAGTATACCCTAAATCAACTTAAAATTTCTAAGTATTTGAAACTATTTACATGAGTAAGAAAAGAATTCCTGCCCAAGAAGAAGATATTTTGCCTGATAACAGAACTTCCAGTTAATTCTTATCAGGTTTGTACAAGTGATTATAGGAATCTGTAAGTACCTTTAATATTTCTTCTCTTGCTATCTATGTAATGCAATTCATGTTCTTTAGAAAGCCTATTAAAATGTGTTAATATTCACTTCACCTGCTATACTCATTGTAACATGCATCCATGTATTTCAAGTACATAGGCTGTCTCTCATACAACATTGTGAAGAACAGATGTACAAAAGGGGTTGTGATGGAGCATCTTAGGCATCATAAAAATAGCAATAGAAGAGTATCTTGGTTTTCAGAACAGCTTGTCTGTAATATTCTATCAGTAATATTTTAGTAGGGCAATAGATGAACATATCAGTTTAGATTAATGTGTATAGTGGCACATTTAAGAGACTGACTTTATGAAGTTTGTTCCATCTCCACGTGTAATTTTTGGCTCCAGCATAATCTCTGCCGTACTGTCTTCTTGCACATGGTAAACTAGCCATCTGGATAGTGTGTCAGCATTAATGTTTTCACACCCTCAGCTTCCTGTGCTAAATGAAGTCAAATTCTTGAATTATGGCAGCCCACCTGCATATAATTTTTCCATAGTTTGTGACTGTAACTTTTCTTCTCAGAAGAGTATTAAAATGTTATTATTTTGAAATCCATGACGTTTCCAAGATCTAGGAGTTAAAGCACTTGGTTTTGTGGGGTTTTTTTATTATTATTATTTGTTTGTTTTGTTTGTCCTCTCTAGAGAGTGGATTGGTAAGACTTTGTAGTGTAAGGTCAAGAGGAGTCAACATCTCTTATAAGTCCTTTCAGATTCACTGGCCCCAGTAAATTTTTTGGGTATTCATAGGGCTATTTCAAAAGATCACTTTTACAACTCTGAGACCATACATAGTAGTGAAGAATGCTATCTTGACTTCTAATTATTTCTGGACTTCAGGATGGATTTAGACCTATTTGTGCTTACATTATGTTAAGATGCATATTACTAGAGAGAAAAGTATTTAAACACAATGAGGTATTTTTCATTTTTAACTTCAAGAATTTTTCTGTGATACATAGAAAACGGAGTGGAAGCTCTTAAGGAAGATAATTCAGCAGAAGACAAACTTTTCATTCTAAATCAACATCCTTGAACCAGGATGCAAATTTAAAAGTTTTGTATGACATGGCAACATATCCATAGAAAACTGATGCTTTGGAAAGCTGGCAGTAGTGATTCAATTAGTATTGTTATTCAGATTCTCAATTACAAGTTCAATACATTTTTCTTTTAACCCACTAAAGCAGAGAGCCCCAAATGTAAATGTATAAAGAAATTATGAGTATTTACAAAAGTTAACACTCTCTGTAGGTATGTTTCTTTAAGTTCTTCAGCAGGTGACTCACACAAAGGCTAAATTTTAGATATCCAAGTGTACCTTTCTTCCATTAACTATAAAAGAGGTTGGAAGACTCAGCTTTGTGAACAATTCTCCTAATTCTCATCTAAACTATAACTTAATGGAATGCTATTAAGGAAGATGACATCCCAAAAAAGGACGCTTTAGTGACTTGATAATATCTTCCTTCACCAGTGGAAAATG
This sequence comes from Numida meleagris, assembly GCF_002078875.1. Lineage (NCBI taxonomy): Eukaryota > Metazoa > Chordata > Aves > Galliformes > Numididae > Numida > Numida meleagris. The sequence continues at coordinate 34,597,517 of NC_034414.1, read as the reverse complement.
GCCCCACACTTACTGTTTTCTCCCTATTCACACCTAGAATTAAACGTCTGAAACAAGGAAACAAGCAGCTCAGTCAGCTCAGCAGGGATATGATAGGCATCTCCCTATAAATTTTTGACTTAACTTTAGTATTTGGAGCAAGGAACTCCAAAAAGGAGGATTTCAAGCAGAAAGGGGAAAATAATGTGCTTTTTTTCTACATACTAGATCCAAAACAATTAAGACTGAACTTCACAGATAAAAGCCCTACACCACAGACCAAGCTTCAAGCAAAACAGTCATGTACAAAGTTTAAATTGAGTTTGACTGATGCACATGGTTCAAAAAAGCAATAGCAAATACAACCATCATTTGCAGCGTACAAGAATTCTTGTTCTCCATTGCTTAAAATCTTAGTCTTACACATTCCCTCAAATATGGTTTACCCAGGTGATTTACTTACACTTTTCACAAGTTAACATTTAGTCTTAAAAAAATAATGCTGATAGTATTTATTCAGTTCTAGCATACAGTGTTTGCATTTATTTATTGTTCCCAACTTGCTCTCTGTTCTTCTTTGACTGTTGTTGATTACTAATAGTAAAAAAAAAGAGAACTAGTCTTAGGAAAGGAGTGAAAACACAGCATAAGGCTGAACCAGTATTCCCTGGAATCAGTAAGTCTTTCCATTGACTCAAATGAGTATGGAATCTGCCATGTTCCAGTTACATCTCAGTGTCAATACCTTTTATTAGAGACACATAAAGATATTCTATTTCCCACTTAAATCTATGGATGAAGGGTAGATAATATTCAGAAATGAAGAAAACATTCTCTTAAATAAGAAAAGCAAGTGCATTGTTTTGTGTGTGTGGGGGGGGGGAGGGTTGTGCTTTCATTTTATTTAATTTCAAGAAGGTAAAATTTCAAAATGTTGCAACAGTTTCCCTTAATGTCCTAAATTCAAGTTTTTTGATTCTTTGCCTCTACCTGAACCAAGCATCAAGAGTGTATTTTCTGAAATAGGGTAAAAACTCAATTTCCTTTTAGTTGGAGGGAGTCACATTAAGCTATCTTCATCAAAGATCTCCTGCAGAGCTAAAAGACAGAGGTTGCTTAGACACTCTAAACTGCCTTCTGAGACTGTTGACTGTATGGGGAGGTAGGATCTTAAATCAGCCACTAAATATAAATGAGCTAAACATATATAGGTGGGTGTCACTATTTGGTTTCCCTTGCCACAATACAGTGAATTACTCATTCCAGCCACTGGCATCCGTGAACTATGTTTTGAATGTTATTACAAATGAAAGTCACACCTATACTGGGATTTGCACCAGGGTTTAAGAGCACAGAGAATCATAAGTTATGCATATTCACTAGGAACATGAAAAAAATCTCATAATCTCATTACCAAAAGAGTACACTAATACATACATTGAGTAAATACCAGAAAGGACTCCCTGTAAATCTATGCAAAAGATTTGAAGACATTTTTCACCTTTAGCTTTATCTTATTTTGTATATGGTGCCGTAAACTGTTTGATATTAACATAAAAAACTGTCCATAGTCAATTTCTATGGACATTTAGAACTCCAAAAGAATTTGGACTCTAAATTATACATATATTTATTTGCATATGTGCATTTGTACACAAGAATGCACATAAAACCAATAACATGCAATAATACATATATAACAGAGAATTTGTAATCTTTTTTCATTAATAGATTAACTTCTGAGAAATATAAAACTAACTGTGGGAAAACATCATTAATATACGACACAGCCCAAGACAAAACTGGAATATGATGAATTCTACATTTTTCGTGGTTTAAACTATTTCTTCAACCTTTACAACTCTTAATCCAATTGCTCTTCAAACTCCTGCCAAACTGCATGATGAAATTAGACCACAAACACATTGTTTGTAAAAACAAGTTCATGTTAATCCCATGAGAAAGAGTACTTCTGACATTCTAAGAAGAAAATCTTTCCTATAAATGGCAGGCTTTAGTGAGAGCCTACATTCCTCTCTAGCTGGTACCTTTCTAGGTGGTACCTTTCCCCTAAAGCCTCATTGCTGTGTTTTTCAGCAATACAGACATTGATGAAAAGATGTGAAAAACAGAACATTGGTGCATAAATGAGATAAAATGTTACTTTCCATGAGAATTCACTAACATATCAGAGGGGAAAGACTGAGATTAAATCATTTTTGCCTCTTCTATTGAAACTGGCAGAAACATCTTCTCACAAAAATACATGATGGAGACTTCCACACTACAGGAAGGTAGAACCATGGAGATGATAAACAATCTGGCACCCACAGGAAACAATTTTTTATATTTTCCATCTGGAACTAGATGCAGTGACACCTATAGATAGTCTACCAGATTCAGTATAGCTTTTGAATCAATTTTACATTACAGAATGCCTAGCAGTCATGGAGAGGTTGGTCTTGAGACTGACAAAGCAACCTATGAGTCTTTGAATATTCAAGAAAATGCAAAGGCCACACCTCTTTCATTTCCTTTGATAAATCTTTAGACTTGTAGAAATTATGTTTCACAATCTGCATGGTGCACTACATGTAATTTTTAAAGTAATTTTCCTGCCACGGTTTATCTTGTCTGGCACTGATTGGTTTCTCTATTCTTCTGTGTAAACAGATAACATTTAAGATACTCTTTTGGAGTATGTATAAATTCATTCTTTGTACATAAATGGGATTCTCAATCCTATTTTTTTCTATTTTTTCTTGATTATTGGAAAAAGCAGCAGATTTAGAATGCAAATATAATTTAAATCTTTTTGAAAGCTAATATTTTATATACTGCCAACTGATAGCACGTCTCAAAATCAGATGCTTTCTGTTGTAAACAAGGTTAAACTGGCAATGAAGCAGGATTTTTTTAGATTCCTAGGGTCTTGTTACATCCATTTTAGGTCAGATACTGTTTGCTATGAGAGAACAAGTGGTTTATTGTAGAGTTGTCAATTTAAATTAAATTACAACTTTTAAGAAACTAACTTGCAAACTTAAAGCAGTCATATGATATTATGCATTGCATCTTTGGGCCATTAAGGAATCCTAAAGTAAGAAACCAAAGACAGAAAATACTGGTTCAAATTTCAAGCCACAATAAGTGTGAATATACCCTCAATTTAATAAAATGTATAATGCAACTTCCTGAGGCTTAAGTTTCTTACAATTGCTCTTGGAATGGGCACTTGTTTTCCCATTATTGGCCACTTTAATCTACTTATGCCTTAGTTGTCTCATTTAGAGATCGCTTTATAGTATTGGGTGATCAACATTTGAGGTCTATGTTCCACTATTGTCTGATGCAACAACACAACAGTTTACAAATTTCTGAATTTGATCTGAATGCTGATTTAAAAATCTATACAGACAATCAAATTTCCTTGAAAATATATACACACAAGTCTTTTAGGTGGCTAAAATGAAGTAAATTTAGTTTCAGGAGACAGGAAGAAATCCAAGACTGAAAAGATCCAGAAGCAAATGGTCACTACTAGTGACCAAGTTCGAAACCCATCCCTCCCTGGAGAATATTAGAAGAGGGCGAGGAAGACAGGCTTTGGAAAACTAGAATGTATGTGCTTTTCTTTCCAGCAGACTGCATTAAATATTCAGCAAAAGGCGGGGATCAGTTTACATTACTCTCCTTGTTTCTCCTGTATCGGCTGACAGGTGCTGTAAACATACATAGACAAACATGGTTCTATTCTTGCAGTGCTCCAATAACTGAGGGCAGAAATACTTTTCCTCCTGAAGCAACAATATTTTGATGCTTGCAAGCATAATACTTTAAGATCAAGGTTGCATTCACTGATAGAAATAAATTACTTTTTTTTCTTACTGAATAATACAATATTTAATTCTTAAGGACATAAGAGCGGGAGGAGGGTGTCCTGTAGTCAATTTGAAAGCACACTTGTGTGGTTTTACAGGGAACTCCACATGTATTCAATTCAGTGACACTCCTTCCCAGTATTTAATAACAATTTTAAAAAATATATGAACATCTCAGATCATCGTCTAGGTTTTACAGCTCAAGGAAAAGCACAGACCAGTGTGAAACAGTTGACCTTGGCTAAAAGATGGGAACTTGTATTTAAAACATTCACTCATTCATGTTTAAGACATGTCATGGTAAATAAATAATGACTGTTTACACTTCGTCCTAAGTGTCTTCTTTTTCCACGCTCTAGGCAGCTATTTGGCTGAGATGGTATCATTCACTGACCTAATCACACTGTACCTTTTTTCTCATTGAAACTGTACTTTTGGCTGTCACTTGCTCTTTTGAACAAAAGTTTATGCTATTAAAAATAGTATAATAGCATATCTTTTTTGTTGTTTTTATTTTAGCTTTTTTTTAATAAGATAATATTTAAATCAATAACAAGGCAATATAAGGGCAATATTCTCTTTGTACCTAGAAAAACATACCATCTGCATTTGGCTTCTGATATTCTGCTGTAAGCAAAATTTAAGCATAAGGAAGTGCTTAATACCCCCCTTAATTTAAACTGCAATTCTAAGTATTTTATAATCTTCATAACAGTCAGAGCCAGTAAAATCGACCCTGTATATTTTTATTTCATCTCTGTTGGATCGTATGATATTTAATAATTGGTTCTGGCACCTTGTTGAAAATTATTATAACTTTGAGATTCAACAGTTTTATTGAACATATGGGCAGTACAGTCTCAGAACATATATATGATACAGACTATCAAGGGGACCTTCTGTCATGTTTTGGTGAGCTTTAAAGGGTCAGGTAAATTTTGCTGGGTAGATTTGTGCTGTTTCCTCATTCTTTTTTTTGTTTGTTTGTTTGTTTGTTTTCCAGTTTATTTTAGTGAGCTACATTTTTTCCTCAGTTAAAAATCTTTCCTTTAAGGGATCACTATGTCCACAACTGTATTTGCTAATATTGACGCGTACTATTATGCTTCTAAGCACTATTGAAAAGCAGTAGCTGGAATGAGCAAGAGACAGTCTTGAGTCGTTGGTGAATCACTTTCCTATCACATGGCACCATATTGTATCAGTGTTTGTTTCAGTTAACACTACATGAAGTTGCTGAAAGTAGAAGACCTCATATCTGTGAAAACGAACACACTTAAGATATATTATTACTGATATTGTACTTGATGGAATTTTGATAATAAAATTTAAATGACCATTTCAGAAACATATATGTTCTGCAGCATATTTATACCTGAAAAAGCATACCTTTTTGCATCACACTTTCTTAAAGTAATACTGTTATAGTGGTGCTCCTGCTTCTGCATTCATATGTAGTCTGTTTTTCATCTATGCGTCTTTATCATTTACTGTGTTAAACTATACATGAATAGAAGAAATTGTGCATCCCTTGAATACACAAATGTCCTATAAGTTTCAGTGGGAAATCTGTGTATGAAAGAAATAAGATCAAGCCACTATGTAGAGTATATGCAAACAATAGCATAACAAGTTATACAGAAAAATAAAGATGGCTTGCTGATATGTGTGCACATGTGCATCTTAAAACAAGGAGCCCATTTTAATAAATCATCAGCTATAACCAGTTTATTTTATCCTGTTAGAAAGCTCACAACTGCATCACAATATTTTCTTCTCTATTGCCTTTATCAAGTTATGAAGATTAAATATTAGGAGCTTAATCAGCTCTTATGTATTTTTAAGTGCTTACTTTTACTATGTCAGGCTGTATTTTTACTCATATATTTTTAAAAATCATTCTCTAAAAAGTCATTTGAAGTCATCACATACATAGGAAATATTAAAAGAAAAGCATCTCATTTTATTTTCATACCTTTTGCTTTTTATTGACACATCTTCGTTTGACATTCACAGTTAAGGTTGGGAAATATTAGTAAGGATAGTCATCTGTGAAAATAAATTATGTGTATTCTGTTAACAAATTTCAGTAGCAATTTAAAGGCATATGTATTTCTGATTTATTGTCCAGGAGATGTATAAATACTTAATGTACTGGTGCCTAGAATGTAGCCTCAAACAATAAAGCTTATTAGAACATGAACTATTTTTTTGATTACATGCCTGGCATAATTTAAACCAGTAGGTGGAGTGCTTGCTAATAGTAATCGTATGTACAGATCTTGTTAGTATACACTAAGGGCAAGATACTTTTCATATTGCAAACCACTAAAATCGTATTTCTGTTAGGCGTCTTGTATTGGAATAATTTGCTGGAAATAGTATTAAAAAGGGCTTAAAGAGTTAAAGTATGTGTAGTCCTGTAGAAATCTTTCTGAAAGCAGAAGCAAATAAAAATTGGAGAAGCCAGACATCATTCAGAAGAGGTCTTTTGGAAAAATGTTAATTCGGTAACTAGAAAGATGGCTTTTGTTACTGTTTTAGCTTATTTTACGTGTTGTTGTTTTATCAAGATACCTTTTCAGGCACATCTAAAATTCCAAAGATAAAATACTTTCTTTCCTATAGTTTCCCTACAATCCAACAGACACGGGACTATCCTTATAAACTAGAAGTAATTGTATAATGGAATGGAAATGCATAAGGTAACTACCACCTTATGAACTTCAGTTTTATAGAAGTTCCCATTTTAGACAAACTTTTGGGCACCTGAAATGTACCAAAGATTTTGATAGCAAAGCTCCCCAGAACCCTGTAATTTGGAGCACATGTTGAAAATGCCAAATGGAAAACACAGCTGAGGTTTCTTTTCTCATAGGTGAGTTGCCTAGCCTGCAGGCAAAAGACTGATACATATGCTTATTCAGATTTTCTTTTTGCTTTTCAGTTCAAGAACTATTATATCTTAATAGAAAAGTTCTAAACAAAATGAAAAGGTACCCCAAAAAACACATGCGTAATGATACAACATGCCCAAAACATCCCCTCAAAAACCCTCCAATATATTCTGGCAAATTATTTTAGTCAAACACAACACTGAACTCATGTACAATATGAATGAGTGCTCTAACTAATTAAAGACTACACAAATGGAAGTGACCTTGATTTAAAACTTTCAACTATCTTTTTTTTTTAAAGAAAAATCTGCCCCCCTTTCCTCATATTTTTTCTAAATGAAGAACTTCTTTATCTAACTTCAGGAAATAGTGTAGCTCTGGGAACTCGGGGGGAGGAAGTTACCTGAAAGGTAGCCCAGTCTAATATTTGTAGTGCCAGAGAAAGGCAGTACTTAAAGTGTGCTCATCTCATGAGATATAGAATCATAGAATCATAGAATTAGCTAGGTTGGAAAAGACCTACAAGATCATCAGTCCAACCATCCACCTACCACCAATAACCCCACTAAACCATGTCTCTCAACGCTATATCTAAATGTTTCTTGAACACCTCCAGGGGCGGTGACTCAACCACCTCCCTGGGCAGCCCATTCCAGCACCTGACCACTCTTTCAGAAAAGTAGAATTTCCTAATGTCCAACCTAAATCTCCCCTGGCGCAACTTGAGGCCATTCCCATATGGTGCATCCCATTGTTAGATAAAGAAATCTAGTAATGTGTAGAAGGTAATACTCTTTTTTGAACCTAGGGCCAGATCCAAAATAAGCAAGTTCTTATGTGAAGTTCTTCTTGTTCTCATCTGTGGAGAATTCCTCATATTTTTGCCTTCAAAGTTCTTGAGGTGCTTAATCATACCTCTCTAGTGCCCAGAACTCCTTCATATTTTGGTGAATATAGTGTGGGCTTCTGCCAAAATCAATGGCAGTGCTACAAATCAGGTATTTCTTTTCCAGGCTTCCTGAAAGTTACACAAGAGCTAATCCACAAATTCTTGCAATATAACCCAGCACTGCAGCTGTTAGTCTTCTAAAAGACAATTTAAAATGGTGTCTTGTTTTCATATAATTGCCTTTCATGTAAAATGCAAGCAGTTTACTCCTTCTCCTCCATTGCTTATGGTGACTAATCCTACATTTTCTTTTTTCAGGGAGATGACCTACATGATAACTTGAGTGTAGGAGAGTCTATGTTTTTCACTGAAGCTCTGAGAGGAGAAAAGCGTAAGAAAACATGACATCTAGGCAAGCTGTCAGTGTTGACCTAGAAGAAATAGCTAGTCCCTTAATTCACATCCTGTTTATGTATTTCATGTTAAAACTAAACAACCATAGAAACAACTTCAGCTTATGTGTGTTTGGATTAACTCTGCAGATTGTTAAAATTGCAAAGGAAAAGCATAAACAGAAAATATAATTTAATAAATAAATATATATTGTTCAGGTAATTGCAATGTGGTAAAATATCTAATTTCCTTTATGGTTTGTGTAGATTATGCATATTGTGTGTGCAAAAAGAGAACAAAGAAAATGTTTCAGTTATTCTGCAAACGTTATGTTACAAGTGAAGAAGCTGACTGAGGCTTTCAGTCTGCCTAGGCAACTTTATTTCATTTTATATCTGAGAGGTCTGTAATAGCAAAACCTGGTAGTCCAAAACTCATTCTTAGTTTTGTATAGTGAACTCTCCCATACCTTTCAGGTATCTTTTGGTGTGTTCACTAAAAAAGCACAGAATGACTATTACTGAGTGTCCTAGACTAAGAAAGAAGACTGTGTAGTAGTTTGAAATAATGAATTTTCTCCATTGTACCAAAACCAGACATGTTAAATAGCTGAGTGTGGAAATTTGTATACCACAAATCATGCTCTGAGCCCTACTATTTGCATGAATATATTTCCACTCCTGTTCTATTCAAGCCTGCGCTACTGATTTTTATGGTGCTATTACTTACGTTTTATCATACACAGAACACAACATTTCTAGCATTTCTTGCTTTTACGGTCTTAGTCTTGAAGAGCAGCTATTTGCTCAAATGACTTATTTTGCAAGACTGGTTCCTATCAATGAAAGACACACTAGGACAGTTATTTTCCATAATAATGTGAAGTACATTTACATTAATGAACTTACAGTTCATTATTATTTAATTATATTTTTTGATAATTGAACTTCACATTTTTACAGCCTTAAGTGTTTTTAAACTGTCATATACTTGTTACTATTATATGTAATCTTACCTGTATGCATGTTACCATTATTTTCTAAGCGCTGTACAAATCTATATAGCATTTTATATTTTCTGTACTGTACATACCTATTTTAACACATTAACTGTTAAGTTAGGTGAACAATAAACTCAAATCAAGCTCTAAGCTTTCTAAGGCAAATCTGGTTATAAATCTATTTCTCTTGGATGCAACTTCTAGTATAAAATTTCAAGAGTGCTGATTGCCACCATGTCCCAATGGCAATCCCAATATAGTTTCTAGATAACTTTCTTTTCAGCTGAGAAAAAAATTTCTTTCACTTTTCCCCTTACGTAAATAATTCAGTTCAGGTCCATTTATTTTTTAAATTTTCTTGCCTGTTATTTAAGGATTGTGGCATAAGGAACCCATTTGTTTATTTATTTGAAATCTAGAGAAAGTATTATGCAAGTCTGAAATAGAACACGGTTGTAGCAGATCAATGCAGTTTTGATATTACTTACCCAGAAGTTCCTAACATATACATTAAATGAAGCAGTATCTTTCTTGGAAGAAGCCTACCTTCGCTTACAATAATACCTAGATTCTGTCATGCAACTCTGTTACAAAGGGTCCATAGCAAGTTTGTTTAGGCAAGACTCTACTGCAACCCTTCACCCTATATCCAGCCTGAGAACACCAAGAAGTGAGGAAAACTGGGGGTCTAGTTTCCTACACAACAGCAATTATTCCATTTCAGAAGAGATTGTGCCCATCTTGCACAGATGCATATTTGAAAATAAGACTGGTTCATCTGCAGAGTCATCACTTATGACTCCCTTACACATCCCCTTGTCTGTGCCAGCACTCAGCTGTCTGCATTCAGGTCCATGTTGGATTCCTCCAATGAATCATGACAAGGTGATGATTGTCTCACTACCTGGTTTTTTTGGCTTTGGCACAAAGGACTGTGCACTGTAAATAATCTACAAATATTATGTAACATACTAAAAGTGAATAAAATCCTGTTTTTTTCCCCATTCTCAAAATCAAATTTATGGAGTCATAATTACAGATTCCTCCATGAAAAGGTACTGATCTCAAAACTTAGCAATGTCATTTTCTAATGAAATGGTAGGCACTGCCTGAATGGTTTTGATCTCAGTGAACCTTTAAATCTAGGATGCTAAATATAATTTTCAGGAAGGCATAAAAAATTTTTTTCTGTAGCTTCCAATATCGTCACACTTTCTGGTTTTAATATGATCCAAAAGCCTTACAGATACGCACCTGAGAGGCCTTTTCTGCTTTTACATGCCATCCAGTCCTCTACCCATCCCCCTGGTATTTGTCTCTTTTTATTCTGCATGTGTCATTGCTTATGTACACACTTAACATATTTTTATTCCTCTCATTTGAAAAAAAATATTCTGAGTTCACTTGCTTTTTTGTCAGTTGTCATTCATTTTACCTTGTTTTGCTTGCTTCAGTATGTTACTTCCCCTTATATTGTGAACTATGTCATCTGTGCCAATGTACATCCCTTGATAGTGAGTATGCAGTAGACTTTACTGAGAAATAGAAAAGAGAAGTGTTAGCCACTGCTCTCACCAAGATTATATTCTCTCTTAATAGAAGCTGTTGATAGATCCTGCGAGGCTACAACACTTAGGGTGTTGACTTGTAGAATGAAATCCTCTACACACAAGCACAGCAAAATATTTTGGTGAAAAGTAATTATCAGAAATAGTGACACGAGTAAATTAGTTAACTACATTTCAGCAGGAAGCTTGAGTTACCCCTGCCCGTTCTTGTTCCAGACCCATCTAAAATCAGCAGTTCAGCTTAATGATGTCACAACATTTGCCAGGCTGTGGGCACTGAAGAGAAGACGTGAAAATACTCCCACTGAATCAGATCCCCTCCTCTCACTGAGCACAGTTAAACAGCCCATCTGTCTCACATTGGAACTGTTATCTTTGAAACATCATTCTATTATTACCACAGTGGTTCTAAAAGACTGTCCTTAATTTTAGACATCTTACAAACAAGTTTTTAAATTCTCTGGATATTGTTAACCCAGATCTCAAACACTGACACCAAACAATGCTAGGAAGATCCTCTCGGTAGGATATGGTTCAAGTGCTGCACATCATCATTCATTTACCAAAGGTAACCTTTTGTGAAATACACATATCCTACATTAAAAGCATTCACAACAAAGAATCCGACCCCTCCCTAATCTCTAATATTTTTGAAAGTGTGAATTGAAGAGGACTGAGAGACAGATGGGTCTGGATGATCAAGTTACCTGTTATAGCGGCACATCTGTCAGGGCAGTCAATCACTGTGATGTCTGTGACAGGTCGATGGAGACTGCGTATGAAAGGCTAATGCAGAGAGAAGCTGAGGAAGGGCTGCCCTCCTGCTTGTCTCTTGGGTTTGACTGGTCTGAAAGCTACATTTGAATTTGCACTGGTTAAAAATCTGTCTGTAGCACACTGATTCTAGGAAAAAGGCTTCAGTCACAATAAAAATATGCTAGTGCATTGAGCAAGTATAATTGTGAAATAGATCCATTCTTGAATTTGTCTGGAGCTTCTTTGTTTCAGGAATCAATCCAAAATGGAAAAAGGATGGATAAATATAAATATATTTTGGCAAAAGAATTGCACAACAAAGATCATGATAAATATGAATCATAGGAAAAGAAAGAAAGGTTAAGACCATCATGTAACAAAGCTAAATAAACTGTGGCACTAGGGAAGTTTATTTTTTCTGAATCTATGATTACATTAATTTGCATTAACCATGATGTCTTTCTTCTGTGTTTTCCAGTGTATTTATTTTCAGAACTGCTGCTCTATATGCTAAGGTTAATTGTCCTGCAAAAAGCTTACACTAGGAAATACTGAGTACCAGGAAGGTTTTTCACAGTTACAAACAACTTCTAGATTTTTGTTACATGTTGCATATGTGTTAAAATGAATATAGTGCTAATTGGATTGCTATTTTACAACACTTGCACCAAAATGAATTTATACTTCTTGAACAACAGAGCTCAGTGTAGTCTGACACTTGATACAAAAACTGTAAATATAAGACCACAGAAAGTGCTCCAGGATACAGTAAAAATCCTTACAAGCTCCAAAGGTTTCAACTATTGAAGATAGATTATTTTATTTCATTCAGTGAAGGTCATACAACCTTCTACAGCAGGAAGAAAATGCCAAAAGTTATAATCCAAGGGCACTTTAATAAACATTATATTCATTTTATTTTCAAACATTTTCAAGTTCATCAACCAACAAATTATTACTTGGAAGAAAAACCTGAATGTCAAAAAAAGCCTCCAATATTTCCAAGCTACAAACTGATAAGTACCTATGGAATACTAATTAAATATGGTTTTGCTTATTAGTAGTCTGGCACCTATTTTTTAGTAATCTACATCAGACTACTACTATGATAACTATTTTCTCTGGAAATTTAGTTTCCTGGCACAAACACAATTCTATTTTAGAATGTTTAGCTTGAGATCTCTGAAAATAAAATGAGTATTATTTTTAAGCTTCTGATACTTTTGGCAAATATATTTGACATTCACTGGCATAAAATAGGCAGACCCAACACCATGTTTCTCTAAGCACTGGACTTGGTAATTGAGAAAACTGTGTCAGTGGAAAAAATATAATATTTACATATAGAAGGTAAAAACTTAAGGGGCTTAAGTAGAACAAAGATGATTTAGACTGGGTTTAGGTTTTTGAACTTGGGCAAGGTATTAGAGAAACTCCTCTGAAGAAAACAGTACTCATGGTTGAGTTCTGTTGGTTTTAAATCATGCTAACACTGTATTTTTGCATGTTTCCTCAGCAAGGACATTCCCAATGGATTAAATAGATTCAGGAGAACTCCTACTGTCTGTGAAGATATCCACAAATCTTCTCATAGGTCTGGGCCTGTGGTTTCATCTCTGTTTAAAAAGGTCATAATGTTTCAAGAAAACCATTAGAACAGTAGTTTCAGCTCATTGAAATGAAGGCGGATTGGGTAAGATGTATCAGATGTATCATTCATTTATTTTTAAATGAATGTGCTGTCACTGTGATGGCAAGAAAAATGCTTTGTCTTATATAATTATTTTTTTATGTTTGATACTTCTTAAATAAGGAAATCCATATTTTTTTGTAATGCCTTAATAGATTTACTTTTGCTGGTGGTGACTTTTAAGAATTACTATCATTGGTGGGCTGCATTCCTCAATTGCAAGTTAAGTTAATTTGTAAAATAGTAAGATGAAATATTTATACGCATGCATATGTGCACACAGTTTAGTCATTGTGAAGCCACATAGAAAATCTGATGCAGAAATAGCCATCCTGAACAAACTTCTATGGAGAAGAAATTCATCTTTACATTTTACAGTATTTACCAATAGAATAACTTCCATCAACACATGATCCACTGTCATGTATGCTAGAAGAGCTCCATCCATTGTCAGCAGTCATAAAGTTTATAATAAAATTAGGTCTTGTCTTTTTTGGTAGGGCATATTTCTGGAACATGATTGCAGCAAAAAGTAAATAATGCCCAATAATAAGAAAATTCGCACCCTTTTAGAGATCTAGGGAAAGTGCTAATACAACTCCATTTGTGTAATTTGTGTTCTAAACCTTCAGAACTAAATCATAGCTAAAACTTAGTGAAGTTTCTCAAATGTTATTTTCCAGCAAGCAACATTAGAGAGGAAAAAAAGTAAGTCTAGATATGCCTAGCAACCTGTTTCTTCCATTACTCAAGGCTTCTCAAATTATACTGCAAAAGTTCTAAACAAATAATAATTACTTATTTAAATTAATAGGAAAATGATTAAATATTTCTGCATGCCTAATTTACTGTCTGCCTTAAATTTAGTGATTTGTCTCACCAAACACAATGCATTGTTTTAGAGCCAATACAAATGGCATTGCTTTCAATTTAATCACTGCCTTTTTTCCATTAGTACAATAGTTATATGGGAAGAAGTGATCATATTCACTCTGATGTTAAATGTAGACAGCAAAAAGCCCCCACTTGATACTGTGCTGGTATGCTGTAACTGAGCTATTTTTAATATTTCCTTGTAACTGATTTGTAAGTGAATTGTGCTTAGGCAGTGTCAGAACTTTCCTGTCAGCTACTTTAACAGCAAAGAGATAGCTCGATGAATAATTCATTGAAGGCAATTTTCTCCTAGTCACTGAGTCATCAATCATAGTTGCCTAAAGAGCCTTGAATTGGCCAGCAGAGCGCTATTCACAGGTAGTGCGATTTAGGGAATAGGAGCCACATTCATACTGACAGGTCAGGTAGCAATAAGTAAGGGAAGGTGCCTCCTTTACAGACTGTTAATGAGTCACCAAACCTGTATACTATTTCCAATTCTCCCCTTTTTGTTTTTTTTTCCCCCTTCCTTTTTCAAAATATCACTCAGAATTGTAGCCATAGGGTGGTTTTGCCAAACAAAGGTGCAGTTGGATGAAAAACCAGTGTAAATATTTGCACATTTTTTCTGGCAGAAATCCTACTCTGAAAAGAAGCTCTTCAAAAGGGAAAAGTGATTTGATACATGATTGCATGCATTTACCCATGTAATTGAAATAATGAGAGATGATTGCTTTGAGCTAATAGTCATAAGTTACTGGTCTTTTTGTTTAATCCAACCATCAGCTGTCAAGAGCCTCACAGGAGCATGGGGAAGATGCACCAAGGATATCATTTGCATCACCTCAGACTGTAATTTTGTTGTTTTTTTCTGAGCTGATACAAGCGTCAGATTCTATACAAATCTCCCTGGAGCATAAGCGTTCTAGTGTTGTTTTGATAGGAGCAAAGAGAAAAGGAGCACGTATATGCTGCTTCTAGTAGCTTAAATGCTTTCAGGATCACAAATAAAATAAAAGCAGTTTTTGGCAGACTTCTTGCAATTGTTAAAAACTAATTTTGCATCACAGTCAAGGTATGTCTTTGTGCTTGAGAAAATCTCATTTAAGCACAATTTTCAAATATATATCTTACATCATTGTGCTTATTGTTCCAGATGACAGATACCTTTGCGGTGTATTATACATCACCCATTAATTCCCTAAGCACTACCTATTGTATTAATACCAGCTGTCTATGACTATTCAACTAGCACAAGAAAACAGGCAAAAACAATGGTGCAGTGATGAGTCATAATTTTCATAGTCTTGCTTAATAAGGAGGTGTGAAAAATGTTTTCTAAATATTGTAGCTCTGCTGTTGTCTATATGTGATTATAATGTTTATGCAGGCAACACAAAACAATGTGTACACAATCAACATCTGGATACTGAGATGGCTGTATAGAAAGATTTGAAGATTTATCAAACATTACCTATAATGGGTCAGATTCAAATACTCTTGCTCAGGTAACACAATTGGCCTATTTTATGATACTGTTTTTGCACAACTCATAGTATGACAATCTGATCTCAAAAGTGAACCTTAGAGTATATTTAGCATATTCAAAGAAAATAAATGAGGACTAGCGTAAGTTAAATATTTGAGTGTTAATACTGTATTTCTCAACTCTTTCTGTCCTTTTCAATTGTTACCTGCTACCTGTACATTGTTGAAATATTTGGCAGACAGAATAATACCAACAACAGCATCTAGGCTTGATCAAAGCTCAGGTTTAGTGATGATTACTCAATTTCTTCCTCTTCCCATCTCCAACAACACTGAAGTAGCTAATTTTAATCCATAATGGTGTACATTTGTCATAAATGTTCTGTGTAAACAATTCAATTCTTCATATTGAAAATAATATATTAGTGATTGAATAAATGCTTAAGAACTAATACTGGAAAAAGCGGTATCCATGGGCACTGTAAATAAGGCATTAAGGAGTTTGCCGTGGTTTGATGTGAGGTCAATGAGTTACTTAATGATAATGTATATCTATGTTTTTGAAACAGTCATTTTACTTTAATGTTTTGGGTTATTTTAAGGGGCTTATAACACACAGCTTCATATATTTGTTGGGTTATTTCTGATGTATGGTGCAAAATGTTGGCTTTACTGAGGTCAACAAAATTTCCCTTGATTTCTGTAAAGCTAACATTTTGTCCCTCATCTCTAAAATAGTTTATCTGAGAAGAAAACATAAGAAATATGAATACTCAAGATAGTTTTTGTTCACAAAAAGTACAAAAACAAATAGGAAATTACAAACATAAATTTTATGAATTACTTATGAATGATCTTAATTTCTTCCTCCTGAAAACAATGAGGGATGAAGATCATTAAAAGGCTCACTTCTGCTGATGATCGCTGAAAGGAACAAAGGGAGAAACGTGAGGAAACAAAGTCCAGTTTTGTGTTTATTTTCATATTCTGGAACTAGTATTTTTGGTTTTAATTATTGTTAACACTGTAAGATGTTCATAGGAATTTAGTTTTCAGCCTCAAAAATTCTTGACATATCTTTTGAATATATAAGAATTCTGCTTTCAAGTATTATCTGTCTTAAGTGTAAGAAATAGGAGCCACATTTTTATCTAACTGTTGAAGTGATAAATGTCAATCCTTAGCAGTATCTATGTTTTGTAATATTCCTCTGAGGGTAAAAAGTTGAAAGTCAATGCTAATATGTTACAGACATTCTTTTGCTGAAAGATGGGATAAGAAAGCAATGTTGAAACTATCAGTAAGTAAAGCCATAGAATTTAAGTTATCAGAAGATATCTTACTGAAATTGAAGGATCCTATTTTTTGTGCTAATGTCTCAGAATGTACTGTAAAAACAGAAGTACACTCATAACCACAAAAAATCAGGAATAGGCACTGTAAATGTCTCCTGAACCCAAAGTAAAAAGGACATTCACCCACAGAACTCTAGACCTATCAATTGCACATAAAATCCACCATAATTTTCTGCAGTAATAGCTACAGTCAGGTGCATCACATGATAGAAGATGCTTTTTTAATTAAATGATTAAGCCTATCTGGTATATACTGAAACATTGCCTATTGGCCCGTTGAAAAGCAGTAAACTGCTTTCTTGCATTTAACCTTAACTACACCTCACTATGAAAAATATCTTCTTTTGAAATTCAGGGCAAAATTATTTTGCTGAATCCAGGAGGCTGTTGTTGATTTGTTTGATGGTCCAATGTTTTTGCAAATAAATATTTCCTAGTATCTGATGTACAGCTACAGCATACAACATGATACGCTTCTATGAGGAATGACCTTTCTTTTCAGAGGCACTGATTTCTATGAAGGTTGCATGAATCAGAATAAATGATGAACTGAGTGTAAGCTTCCATTGTATTGTAGTGTAATGATGAGGTTAAAACTACAGTTCACTATTAATTTGGATGTGTGCAAAAATGGGACAGCATACCCTATCTTGGCATTTTGCCATCCTCCTTCCTCTTACACCATTGTTTTGTGGATTTTTTTTTTTCACATTGACTAGTTTTCTGCCAGATCATTTCCCAGTCTGGATTACTATAAATCTGCATAAACAGATTTTCTGGCATAACAGAAAGAGTGCTATGAAGATTAGAGGTAAATACTATATGTACAGTAACACTGCCAAAAACCTAAGAGGGATCTGAAGTGGCTAAAAAATACCTGGATGTATGCAGAAAAGAATATAAAAGAGGAACAGGTAGATCATGTCAGCTCTTTATTTAAAACAGCTGTAACTGGAAGAGTAATAGTGAAGATAATCTTTAGAAAAGCTAATTTGAAAGCACAGAACATTTTAAGATAAGGAGAAAACTCATTTCTGAAAGTCACAAGTCTAACCACATTCACTACACTTACAGCTAGAATTCACTCAAGAAAATACTGTGATTATACTGTGAAGCCAAATTCATCTAGATGAGCAAACCTGACTAATGAAACACAGCTAGGTAATTGACGTAGTATCCAGCAGCACAAAACAATGTGCTACTACATCAAAACACTGATACTCCAACTTAAGGAACAAGAACGTTAATTTGGCTGACTATAATATCTCAAATTTACTAGAAACTTTTGGTAAATTTGGAGGCAACTTTCATATTTCAACCCTCAGGGAAATAATCTATTTAAACTGGTTTCCAGAGGATGCATGGCATTTGCCATTAAAAAAAAAAAAAAAAAAAGCATTATTGGAACAGGCTTTTAACAGCAACAATATTCCTCAGGATTCCTCAGAAACAATTCACATTTCTTATATTATACCTACTTTTTTCTATATTGTACCTACTTCTTTCCAATCTTCATTTTCCAAAATGTTCAGTCATTATAAATGGAATCAATTGCACTTGATTTCACCTTATCTCTATGATAAGCTGAAGAAGTCACAGTAAGTTGAAAAGTGTAATGTATTCATTATTTGAGTTCGAGAATTAAACTCACATGTTATGAGAACTCTGGGCTCACATGATGCATTCTGCAAACATTTGCATGTCTATGCCGATGTGTAATGATATCACAAGGATTCAAATACATAGCAATCTAACCTTGGACACCTAGAGGAATATTTGTATTAAAAACATGTGACAATAATAAAAGCAAACAACAACAAGTAGTTTGAAGAAACAGCTATTAAAGCAAACAAAGTAAGCTGTAGACACTACTTACAAGGTATCTGAACTTTGTGAAAGTCCTTCAGATTTTGATAGCTTTTTCGACACATCAGATTACATCAAGCAAGATTCTGATCTATAAACTTGTATAACTACACCAGACAAGATTTGTTTTTAAATCTTTATGACACTATTCAAACGTATTAGCTTAGGTGTATACTTTTATACCTTTTAACCCATGGGAGCTAATATATCCCAAGAAACAACCTCAGCAAACAGACAAATTATTTTGAATTTGATTATGCTTTTCCCTTTTACTGAAGCTGGCTTGAGGCACTGCACAAAAACTTGAAGCATATATTAAATTCTCACCTTACATTACTCTCGAGTGAAACTAATGAGCTTAAGCTCCTCTTCTCAGACCAGTGTCTCTTTAGACATTAAGTAGCCATTGCATAAAGTTACCATATACAATATGAAATCATGTGGATATAAAAATCCATAGAAATAATGCAATCTTTGACAAAACAACCAAGCAATTTTAAAATCTTTGTAGTTAGTTACAACCATCTGCAAATATAGTATTGCGTTGCTCATCCAACTAGCAAATGCAAACTCCAAGTCTTAATGCATTAGTAAAAGTTTGTTTTCTTTCAGACTCATTCTTTTAAAGGAGTACAACCACCCCAGGGAAGTGATTGAGTCACCATCCCTGAATGTGTTTAAAAACCATTTGGATGTGGTGCTTGGGGACATAGTTTAGCGGTGGGTTGTTAGAGCAGTATGATTAGGTTGCGATTGGATTTGATGATCTTGAAGGTCCTTTCCAACCTGAGCAATTCTATGATTCTATGAGAAGTCAAGATCTCCAAAACTGCAGTGATTGCATTCACATTGATCGTTTGGTTTAAAAAACAAATGTTTTAAAAGAGGAATACACTTACTGTTTTATGAGCCTTTTGCATTGGTCTAGGTTTTAGTGTCTCAATAGATATTCTTATCTCCTTAATAATTACTATCTCTCACTTTAAATTTAAAAGCCACGAGTGATAAAATGAATCTTTCATCAATTGGGTACAATCATAATTTCATCTCCCTCATCTTTCATTTTTATTATGACTGATTATTTTTAGTAAAGTACATTGTAAATAAGGAAAATATGATTTTTTTTTCTCAGGGGAAAAAGGTTTGTTATTTTTAAATTACACCACTGAAGATCAAAATAAAGCAACTGTTCATTGTACTATCCAAATAGCCTATCTTTGTACAAAAAAACCTTTCATTTTCACAACTAAATTGACTAAAAGGCACTGTTACCTAGCAACATTCATTGTGTTTATGACCTTTCATCCAATCTGAGCTCACAGATGTGCTTCTGAAGCTAATAAACATACATCATACAGTCCCCGCCTGCTTTGATGAACTTATATATATAAGTTCTTAGAGCAGACTGTGAAATGTCTATTCTAAAATAAATAAATAAATAAATAAATAAATAATAATAATAATATAAAAACTAAGAAGGTACATTTGAAAATTATCTAAAAATAAATTATGAACTTGAAATCTCTCTGCAACCATTCTGGTGTCTCTGCTAGTAAACTGAAAATTTGTTCAGCAAGTTTTGCAAGCCTTGCATTCAAATATATTAGGTGTATGATTGATAGATTTTTTGTTATTATTACATTAATGGACTTACTGATTCTGACACTTCTAAAATCAAGATATCTTAAAGAAACTTAAAAGAGAGAGGGTCTGGATTGAAGGCCACAAAGCTAAACTTACTGGGAAAACATTGGAATCTCTGTGTTTGTAGGGCAATTGGAAAATAAAAAGTACTATGTAAGTACTGTTACTATCACATTTTTCCGTTTTAGATACCTCACAAATGTTTGTACTAAATTGCAATTATAGTGGAAAAGTTACACTAAAGTGACATTTGCTGGGTTCCATCTCTATTTTCTTTTCAATTTCGTCCACATTTTATCTGTAATTGAAAAGAATGCACTAGCACTTTAGACTTCATCTGGAAACTGAAGATAAAATTCAATTTTTCAGGTTTTTGCACCATTTCTAAAGACTTTGTAGTCAGAACTTTTTTTTTTTAAATAAAAAACTTGTACAGGAGCAACTGAACCAGAATATAAAATCTGGCTTGCTCTACTGTAAGCAACAGCGGGAGTAAAATTCTTTCTGTTGCCAAGAGATGAACTAGAAATTCTTTGATCAGACATGATTAATAAATATCATTTGTGCAAGTACTTTTTCTGGATAGAGCACTTTAAGAATTCTGTGAGACAAATTCTGTTTGCAGGGTATTTGAAGTCTGCACAGCTATCTCACGTTTCTACAGTTGTATAAAAGCAGAATTTTTGTATTCATCATTCAGTCAACCAGAGTCCGAGCACAGGACACAGCATATAACAAAGACCTAACACAACACATATGAGAAAAAAAATCATTTAGATATTGTTGTGGGTTTTTTTTCCGTTAGCATAAAAAATTGTTTTACTAAATTCAGTTTCACAATGCTGATGCAACTGTAGTCAGTTTTCACTATAAGAAAATTGTGGATATAAATCTTCCAGACAACAGCCACAGAATGACATTTATCACATGGAAGAGTTCAGTTGTGTCTACCTGTACTTTTGGCAGAACCTAGAGAAAGAGAAATTCCGTTACCTTAAAAATGAGCATTTTGCAAATTATTAATTTCATGTTGTTTTGATACTTAAACAATTGTACTTAACACTACTGCAAATCTGCTATGTTATAACCTGAATACAAATTTTAATGCAAGGTAATGATTCCCATTTGCTATAAAAAGTTAAATGTCCAGGGATCAGTTCCAGGTCTTCTGACCTGTTTAGAAAATGCAATTCTAGCAATCTTTTTCCATCAGATAATACTGTCTAGTAATTGGGGATTCCTTGATATTTCAGAAGTTTGTTGATGTGATATATAATTCTCAACACTGTATTAAAATCAAATAAATATACATAACTTGTGCCTTTCAATATCAAATATTTGCAAGTCACATACAATCTTGCTTCTATAAAACTTCAATGTCATTTCACCTTCAACAGAGTCAACTCCTTTTCCACTTAGCTTCTATACAGCCTCAAAAGGCAGCTGAAGGCTACATTCATGCACAGATATGTACCCATATTTTTATACATATACAAATCTTTATTTTTCTCTTTATTTGTGTGCTGGGAATATACTAGTCATACTGGAAATAGCAGAGATCACATACTCTCTATATAATAGACACCTCAACAATATTTTCATCAAAGCTTCAGATAATATGTTCTGTCTTGTTTTCTTCTATTGTAAGCAATAGTGTAAAGCAACCATTGTAATATAGTGATGAAGATGGGAAATAAAATAATTCCTCACTATATATCTTACACTGAGGTAGTAATAATTTATAAAAAAACCTCTTTGAAGCAGTGAATTAAGAAATTGAAAACCAAAATAGAGGTGCAGAATATTGCTGTCGTATTCCATAATCTCTTTTGTCCCCTTCATCACATCTAGCAAATAAAATTACTGTTAGGAAAATACTTCACTGATAGTTTCTCTTCTTCTGTGCCAAAAGGCCATTACAATAAAAAAGAAAGTATAGTAGGAAATGTAACATGAATCATTACCATTCCTCATAAGATATCCAATGAAAATGAGAAGCTACCTATTTATGACCTGTGTATTTATGTACCTGTTACAGTTTTTTTCCAACAGAGCAAGATGTTGCATTGAGCATCTCTAGATCTTCCTCCACAAATTTATTAGTTCACCAGTAATCTGCATTTTGCAGTTACTGATGTTTTCTAAATAAAATATTTGCACTTGTCCTAAATTAATTACAATTATTTAGTTTAAATTGTTATGTTGATGTTCATTTCAAATTTGTATCTTGACTTGCAGAGGCTTGCAGCCTCTTCCAATATAATGTCACTTGGGAATTTTCATCCTCTCCATCCCACCATTCAAATCATCCATGAAAATATCACACTGGACTGGACTTTGTACCTATCTATGAGGAAATCCATCTGATGTGTCTCCTGAGTTTGGCAGCCTAACCTTTAATAAATATTGGTTGCATCAGTCTTTCAACTACTTGTTTAATCACCTTTTCAGAGTTTCTGTCAGGCCACAATACATTAACCTCTTAATGGTTCTTATTAGCACATACACAAAGCTTCACTTTGTTAAGATTCACCATACCTATCACTACCATTATATTCTCTGGTTTAATAAAAGAAATTCCATGTGGTTTTCAAAATAGAGTTTCAATAACAAATACAACTAAGAGTAATACTCTTTTCCCACATAAAAGCTCTGTTGAGTTTGCAATTGCTTTTGTGTATGATCACACTCTCAATTAGCCTTAAGAGGAAAAAAATCTTTAGGAATAAGACCAGTAAGTTTTACCCTTTATTCATTATAGCAAATATTCCATTAGCTTTGGACTGACTCCAGCCATACAAGGCAGCTCACTTTCAAAGAAAAGATTAACTAGTATTGAAACTGTTTAAAAACTTGAATACAGCTTTTAGTAATGATAAGATAATAATATTTTGCATAATGTGGCTTGCTATGATGTTAAATTCTCTAGCTTTTTATTAACAAATTACCATATCTGAAATGTACAAAACAGCACCTATAGTAGGAGTGCAGGAAACACTATACTCAAATATTTCTTTTCTGACTTGATAATAAAACAATAGAGAACAGTAAAAAAATTCATGAGAGATGTAGCAAGTTGCATAGCAGTTTCATTCTTTAGCAGATAAGTACTACTATTTTTGGAAAGACAGAAGGGCAAAACTGTTTGAAAGAAGAAAGCGAATAGATAAGAACAGATGGAAAATATTTTTTTTCTGTTTTTATTACAAGAAATAAAATAATTAAAAATTATTTTTAATGAAAAACTGAGTTAAATGTCATTCTAAAAAATATTATAATCTAATGAGGATATAGTGATTTTGTGCCTTTATTTTAAAAATTTAGTTACTGCAATAGACTAATATGAGATAATATGAGATAAAAATCCTATCTATTTATTCAATCAATTTCTTTCAGAGGATGGCTTAATCAGGAGATTTATTTAAAAAAAAAAAAAAAGCAACTTACTACAATATTCAAGTTCAAATACCCATAGAAAATTATTTAAGAACTAATAGTCCATGAAGAAGTGGAATATGGCTGAACATTTATATCAGTAGAGTCCCAGTCTAAAAAATTTATCAAGACTGTAATCCCTTTTCATGGAGAAAGGCAAAATGAATGTTGGAATTTTTTCCTCAGTAAGTCAAAAGGTTGGGTCACATTCAGCCTACTGCTCTGACCACAAACCTCCTCATATATTCCAGGGAAAAAAGACTACCTCTCCACTAGCAACAGCACAAAAATTCCACAGAATTTCAGATGTGCACACACAAACAAGAGAATGGACAGGTTGTTGCAGTTCCAGGATGTGACCAATTCAGTATTTTCACATGATCATAGTGCGTTGACTCCTGATGATAAACTATACCTAAACATCTTGTTGCTAAGCAATCCAAAACAGATTTTGACTACCTTCCCAGTCTTCTCTTAGACTTATGCCTTGAAACCACAATTCCTTAAGAGGCAGTTTCACAGTTCTCTAATCTATATAGTAAATAAGGGTTCACTCTGGCTATACTTAAATTTTTGGGACGGGACAACATATCACTCTTCATTCATCTGGAACCTGAATTGACATGAAAAACAAAAAAGAAAGAAAGGAGAGAACATACAACTATCCAAAGCTGAGTTAAGATGCATACCCAGATGTGGGATCCTAAATCTCTCACTTAAGGACTGGGACACATTTAGCTTTTGAATGCTATATCTATGGTTCAGACTTTTACAGAGGGTGTCAGTTATCCATCAGCAATACCTAGAAATTGGAATAATCTACATGACTTGAGATGATAAAGAAAACGTTGAACATAGAGGGCACTTTTAAAAATCTGCATGTTTTATAACAACACCTAACCCTGATGTATACAAAACTATAGATTTTTAGACATCCATATAAAAGCATATAAAAAGCATATGTATACTTAGAGACCTACTAAATTTCCTTGGTTTTCAAGGAAAAAACCATATTTTGCTGTAATAGGATAACAAAGACTTAAAACATTCCAGAACATAATAGTAACAAAGATTTTTTAACTTGCAGAATATTAACAAGCAGATTTTTTAAAATATTTCCATAAACCTCAGCATCACAGAAGGATGGAATTGAAATCTGTGTATATATTTTTGCCCTAATCTACAGTATTATAATAATCCCGAATCAAATAATAGTTTACCCACTTTTTTTTTGGTACTGTAATGTTGTAGCGGAAATGGCAGCTGTTAGATATGAATATACTCAGACACCTGATCGAAAATTAAATCAGTAGGACAGTAATCAGACTGCAAACCTGCAGTTGTGTGTCCTAATCACCCTTATACATCTCACCCCTGTCATTTGCATACCTTGTATTAGCTTCTCTTGAGTTGAATTCCCAATTTGAGAAATACTATTTTGTCTTGAATAAGCTTTTGAACTTCTCTACATAGTGTTAGTCTTATTAAACATCCCTTCCTGAATCTTTGATATTAGCTCTTTGACAATTCAATTCTTTCAGAAGTTTCTTGCATACAGGAAATGCTTTTTATTTCATTACTTTTGTCTTCTAGCTTCCTTTTTTTCAGTCGTTCTCTTTTTAAGTTCTGAATCATACAACTACAAAGACTCATTAGAACAAAAAAAGTAATTATTTCTCTTTGTTTCCATTTTTTTAAAGCTTGAGAACTAATGTACAATCTATTAGAACAGAAATTTTAACTATAAATGTAAATATAAATAAAAAATATAACTTTTAACTATAAATGTATAGGGTCTAAGAGGTTTAAAGAAAAACACTCCACACTTGAAAAATAGCTTGCCATTATTATCTTCACATAAAAAATGACCATTTCTTAAAATTCATGGTAATTTATTGTTAGTATTCTGAATTTAGTGATTTAAACACATAAATCTTCAGCTTAAGTGACACATCAGTATATATCTCCCTAAAAAAAGTCTATGTCTTCCAAGTAGCACATAAATCATGTGATATTGTAGTTTCTATAGTAACAAGTCCTTTTTTTTCTTACAGAACAGCAGAGTAAATTACTGTACAATATATTCAAAACTTATTAGCTGCACTAACATTCTGGTATCTCCCCTATAAATCTCTTTTTCAATATAAAGAGAGAAGATTACACCAATCAATGTCCAATTTTTGGAATAATCAGCCATTTTGAGCGTGGAATGACAGAAGCTATGACATGAAATTATGAAGTCCCTCAACTTTAGACTGTAAAGAAGTGTATGTTGCTATCATTAGCCTGTGGCAGGAGGGTTGGAACTTTATGATCCTTTGTGTCACTTCCACCCCAAGCCATTCTATGATTCTATGATAGCAGTACGCAATAATCTGTACCACCACTTACTTAATGTTTGATGCATAGTTCTAATAATTGGCATGATAGTGTACCTTCCAGTATGTCATGCTGTAGATATGCACTAAAAAAGCTGCAACGTTGTCTGCCAAAACTGGGACTTCATTTATAAATATGCAGCTCTGGATCAGATGCATACAGCGTAATATTGACAACTTTACCAACCTATCGTTTACTATAATAGATAGCACTATGGCACTTGCATAAATAACAGCACCCATAAAGATTCCTCTGTATTTTTCACATAAAGTTTTAAACTATAGACCTCAATTAAGGATGGATACCGGCTTCTGTTTTTAAAGCTATTTGTTTAAGAAAGAAGGTGGTTTGGTCTATCTGTGTTTTGTTTAGTTTTGCTTTGTTTTGTTTTTAAGTGTATAAACTTATTCTACTAAACATACACACCTATTCTTTCAAATATATTATTTGGTCTAAGCAAGATGTACTGCCTTCAAGTGCTCCAAAAACAATGCTACTATCAAATGTCTACCATATAGCATACTTTAATAAGAAGGGTCACTTTATCTCATATTATTTTTGTTACGAAGTACAGATCTCACCAATACCCTCACTTACTTATGCTGAAAAGGAAATCTTAACAGCCAGTTCGGTCCACACAAAACAATAATTTTATGGGCTTCAAAGTCACCTTTGTTGAAACACTCTTCACTTCATAGATATCTTGATTACTTTCTTTTTACTGAGAATCATTGTTTCTAACTGTGGGTTCAGTCTATTTCTTAAGGACAGGAAAACCCTTGGCTATCTATAGTTAATGTTTTACACAGAAATGCAAAGGGACATAATCTCATAATCTCATGTTTTCAGAACATATCGCGAACAACATATGCATACACATACTGTTAGAAACTACCATTGAGATTTGTAGATACTCTGCATCTTTAAGTTCAAATGTTTTACACAGAACCTCTTGAACAAAATACTGTATCAGTCTGAAATGTAAGCTTTAACTCTGAGCAGCCTTTTTTTTGCGCTCATTTTTCAGGGCCTAAAAATGTGCAAAATGTTCTTTTGAAAACTTAGTTCTTCACTTTCAAAAACTACAGGACTGCAAATAGCAGCTGTACTTGCTAATTTTGTCTTCTGAAAATAAAGCTGACTAAATACCTCCAAAATATTATTGAGATTTAGTGATCTTCAAAAGCTTTTTCCCTATATCTTTAATTCAGACACACACATTAATGTAAATGCGTGGTTTAATTCCTCGGTGAATTCGGCCTGAAATATAGATTAACAAAATTGGAACAGCTGTGCAGTAAACTACTTTCCTCTTCCATTTATAGTATTGTATCCCAATATAAACTCCATCATTTTAGTATAAAGTGACATCCCTCCACCCCTCTCTTCTCATCCAGATGTTTGTGGATTTTTCAGATAATCTCCAGTGAAATTACCAAAACCAACAAAAAGTCTTAACATGTAAATTCAACATATTGTTTCATGCTCATCATGGCCTTTTCTGCATCAGTGCCAATCCTCATTAGATTTCAGATGTACTTTGGTCGACACTGCTACAGAAAAGGACTCTGACTCATCATCTCATTGTGGGCTGGGTTCTTATTTAATTTTTTTGTCTGATTCATGAGCTGTTTTTTTGAAATTCTAAAAATGGTTCATGAATTGCTCGCAAGATGAGAAAATTAATAACAATGATCCAATTTACTGTACACTGAATTGAACTGATTATCATGCAACATACTGATAGACTTCTTCATAGCAAATAAGTTCTGTAGACAGAGGTTTTGTTTGCCTTCATACTGGACATGTCATTATACTGTAAAATAATCATTAAGCTCTTAGGCCAAGATCCAGCAAAGCGCTTAAGCGCTTGATAATTATAAGTTTATGCAAACTGTGAAGGGAAACTACAGAGGAGTCAAATTATATTCTTTATTATAACTATAACTTGAACTTCAGAGATACGCATATACTTAAATGTTTTAGTTAATTTTCTTTACATTTTAGGAGTACTACTAGATAAACTGATAATGCCTTGGTTTTTAGTAGTCTATTTGCATGTTTATTTATATGGAAATATTTGTCTATTTTTAGGAAGTCCGTAACATTGGCCTTTCCCTGACAGGTCAAAAGGCTATATTCATCTCCAACTACTCATAACTAAAAAATGTTAATTATTTTACTGGAAATAGTTTTAGTATGCTTGATTTATCAGACTTTTGAACAAGATGAAATACTGCATTTTTTTCAATGAATAGGTTACATGATTCTCTCATATAAGCTGATCAATCCACTTGCCTATGGAAAAAATATTTATCTGAAGAAAAAAGAGGAGCAAGTTTGGGAATTTTCATTTTCAGCATAGCCAGTGGTAAATATATGTATTATTTTTATTCTAATGATTTCTGTAAACTAAGAACTTTCCTTAGTCATTCCTCTCACTGCAATAATTCTGTTTAAAATTATTTATTTAAATGTGTTTATTAAGTGGAATAGGTTACTGTAAGCAAAAGAAGGCATTTGCTGTAGGTAGACACGCTCTGCAGCACTGTATATTACCATTGCTAGCATTTAGGTGGCTGTAGTGGAAGTGCTAAGTCATGGCTTGAAACAGTGATCGAGCACCTGATGGGAAGGCAGGACCAACCCAGGGGAGCTCAGGTGCATGCAATGAGCTCATTTAAGGGTTGGCAGGGGGGAGATGAGAGTATCTTGTTGGAGATCCCTGCCTACCTGAGTTCTTCTAAAGGTAAGCAGCTTTTTTTCCTTTGTTTTTGCATCTGCGGCATTTGCATTTGGGCTTGTCCTCATTTGCTGTGGCCAAAGATTTTGCCACTCTGCTATTATTGCTATACTTCCCATCACATTATGGTGTTATACTGGCTATGACTTACAGGGGATTACAGAATCCAAAACTAAAGGCTGGAATGCTGAAGGTAACTGAAGGGTTTATGTCACTAGATTGAAGTCCAAATTAAAAAGCTGGTGAACTGTGCTGGTGAGGGAGTTGTCTACAGCAAATTAATATGTCATGAATGTTGTTCTCCACCACTTAGTTTTACCTTATTAATCAGTTATCTGCCTGAATATTTTTGCTAAGATGTTACTACACAAACATTTGATAAATCTTACCAAAGATAAAAATACTCTTTCAAGAAAGAAAGCCACCAGGAAAAATCAGCGGTCTTTTTGCTTTAACCCTAAGGAGTTGATTTAAAAAAAAAAAAAACTCTACTTTTCCTGCTACGGTACCTATTTCTGTGCTAGCTTGTGCATTTGGAATAAAGCCTGCTCCTAAAGGAGTAAGTTGGGCATTATTGAGGTCTGTTTACTAATCAGACTCTCAAGGGAAGATCTCAGGATCGCTGAGATGTGACACGGCGATGATAGATTCTGAAGTGTTCAGTAAGCTCAGGACAGTTATTTTCTTCATTTCCTAGAAATAAGTATTTGTGCTTTTTCTCCCAGGATACTGAGGTATTTACTCATATGTGCTTAATGAGTTTTCTCAAAGGTAGTAATTTGTCTAACATACTACAGTGGAGTCTGCCTCCATTGCCTGATGCAGGCTCACAGAGAGGGAGTTGAGTTTATCTGGTAGCAACAGTACATACCTTAAGATATTCTTACAATGTTATTTGGGTGATGACATACGATTCAGAATTTTACTGTATTCATTTTCATAGGCGTTTGTTCTTAGCTATTCAGTTCCTAATTTGAAAAAATGGGTTTGACTTAGAATTTGAGAAGTGAGATAAAAGTTATTGGAGATAAGCATAAAAATTCAGAAAACAATAGTTGAAACCAAAATTCCTACATAGCTTCTGAAGGTTGATATCTCCTGACAATGAGCTTTAATAAGTTGGTCTAGCTAAGTGTCTGTTCTTATGCATTTAACAGTGTGTGACAAATGAATATTCTGACAGATATAAGAAAACCTTTCATTCTATCTTCACTTCATGGGGTATCTTTGCTCTACAGTAAAATCTGTGTTCAATACTGCAAGTCTTCTGCTGAGCAGTGTGTACAGAAAATCTTTTCCTTTCTTCCTCAATAACACAAATATTCAGGAAAAAGTGTTATTCTCTATTTAGTTCTGCTTAACTGATTTCTTTCCATGGAGCCTAAGTGAATTACTCCAATAGCTTCCAAACTTGTAAATTAATACCTGATCCAATATGTAGCTTTATATGATGATATAAAGTCATTAATCACAGTTTAGTTATACATAAGATGTAGCACGTAAAACCTCAAGAGCAATAGATAAAGTAAAATAATGATGAAGATAAGGTGTGCGATGATGCATTATTAGAAGAGATAGAAAAATAAACTTTAACAAGTCCTTCAGGATTATTTCAGATACAAAAAACCACTATAAATTGTGTGGAATGGAAGCATGATGAACAGGTAATCTCCATTCTCAATGCTAATTCCAAACTTATTACTTCATTTTTATGATGTTTAATTACATTTCAGAAAAGTAAAGCCAATTGCTTTTTTTGTCTACATACAATCCCTCATACTCAAAGTTCTGAGTATGAATAAGATAGGGTTAGGGAACATTTTTCTTAAATGCACTATGAATAAGATTTCTGCTTAACAATTTCTGGGTCTAGAATTTCTTATCGCTATTAAATAATTCATATGGCAAAAGCATATAGAAGACCTCAACATACATAAGGATCCTTTCTCATCATGCTTTCTGCAAACTGCAGAAAATGCATGGTCTCCTACACCGAAGAATTAACAATAGTTCCCTGTGATTATCTTGCTCAATACTGGGGGTTAATTTGCCTTAGCAAACTTTCGTGCTTTTGTTTAAACTAAGCCATTTCCACAGTCTCCACAGGGCAAGCACCATACACCATAAGGCCTTCTTTTGTGCACTTCAGTATACGCATTAGTGAATATATAGTGCATCCCTTCAGCATTCATCACATTGATGCTATTTGAAAAATAAAACTAAGTATAGCAATGAGCAGTGCCATGCTTCATTCAAACGCTTAGAACAGTTTTAACTGTCTGAAGAAAATTTCATGGCTATCTTTTTCAGAATTCAGAAATTAATGCATTCTATTTTTCATCATTAAGGTATTTTGAAAGTAGCACAAAAATGTACCTGGGTTGTGTATAATTTTTAGTACAAAGCAACTGTCTTCTGGAAGCCAAAAAAAAAAAAAAAAAAAGCAAGCTTAAATTTTAATTCAATTTTATTTTTGTTTGAATGCCTCAATTAATTTAATTGAAAGACAAATATACCTAAGACCAAGGAACAGTAATGTCAACAAAAGAAGACAAGACAGAAAAAAATGTTAGGAATTCAAAAAGACAAAATGTATGTGAGAAGTAGAAAGCTTGCAATTCTACTGAACAAATTCTTAAACTTTCGATCTGCTCCTTTGTAAACACAGTTACAATTACAAAAGTAGTCTTAGCAATTAATCCAAACTTAATCCAAAATCTGCAAGTACTTGAGGTGTACATGAACGTTCATATTTATTCTCAGTGTCTTAGTGCATACAAGTCAATTAAGTTTGATACAGGTAAACCTTTTTCCATTATATCAAACATATTATATTTTCACACACTTGAAGCACATATGCTTCACATATCAATGTCCTCCTGCAAGTATTACTAACTTTTCTCAAGAGCTAAAGCCAAAGCAAAGAATTTTAGGTAAAATTCTTAAGGTAATTTAAAGAGAATGTTCAGAAAATACCATTTTTTTCAATCAATATAAATCTATTTTAAAGAAAAAATAACATAGATCTCTGATATGCTAAAGTATATTTTTCCATTAAGAATTCTTCCATAACCACACAATTTATGAATTTTTTTCCTTTATTAAAAATTGTGATGTCCATAAGACCTAATTGGATTTGCCACTTTTCAGGCCAGAAATTCACTATTATGTATGCTAACTTTCATAATGCGAAAAATGCTATTTACGTAAAGACAAAGATTTGGATTTGTTATAGTTCATCTGATATTATTGTATCTCTCAGAGTCTAACTAGGGTTAGGCTGGATCATAGAATTACAGAATTTTTTTACTTGGAAGGGACCTTTAAAGATCATCTGGTCCAATTCTTCTGCAGTGAACAGGGACACCTACAGCTAAATCAGTTTGCTCAGAATCTGATCCATCCTGACCTTGAATGTGTCCAGTGATGGGGCATCCACAACTTCAGTGATTAACATGTTCTAGTGCTCTCTGCCCTTCTAGAAACTTTTTCCTTATATCCAATCTAAATCTCCCTCTTTTAGTTTAAAACCATTTTCACTTGTGCTATCACAACAGACCCTGCTTAAGTCTGTCCCCTTCTTTCTTATAGCCGTCCTTTAGGTACTGAAAGGCTGCTATCAGGCCGGTCTTTGTTCAGTGCAGCCCAGGATACAGTCAACTTTCTGGGCAGCAAGGGCACACTTCTGGCTCATGGCCAGCTTGCCATCCACCAAAGCTCCCAAGTCTTTCTTAAGAAGGCTGTACTCAATCCTTTTGTCTTCCAGCTTGTACTGATAGTGGAGGTTGCTGTGACCCAGGTGCAAGACCTTGCACTTGGTTTTGTTGAACCTCATGAGGTACTCCTGGACCCACTGCTTGAGCCTGTCTAGGTCTCTCTGGGTGGCATCTAGATTTCTATCCATCCAGTGAGATATTGATTGTTCTTTTCAGTACCATCTTGCAAACAGTTTCTCATTGTCTGTCAAATCCATATATTTTCCATTTGGAGAGGATGTTGGGGAGGACTGTGCCAAAGGCCTTACTGAAGTCCAGACAGATCACATCAATGGCTCTTTCCTTGCCCACAGATGCAGTTACACTGTCATAGAAGGCCACTAGGTTGGTCAAGTGGGACTTGCCCTTGGTGGAGCCATGCTGGTTGCCTTGTATCACCTCCCTCAATTCCATATGCCTTAGCATAACTTCCAGGGGGATTTATTCCATGATCTACTCCCTCATAGAGGTGAGGCTTAGGATCATCATATGCTTACTGACAACATAGCCATAGTTGAAAAGAAAAGAGGAATCAGTTTTTCCAGGTGATATTCTATCCTTCACATTTAAAGGCACATTCTATGTCAAATATTCAGAACAACATAAAAACTGCAAACCTTGAAACTGAGTGACACTCATTGCTTAATTTTATTTACTTTGTTGATGACAAGAGTGGCTGAGTGGAGTTACTTGTCATCAACAAAGACATGATGTTTTGCTGATTGCATTACAATGAGAAATACGGGAAGTAAAAAACAAAAAAGTATATGGGACATTCTACTGTGTTATTTTAAATTGTTTATTTTAGTCAAGTAAAAGACAACAAAGCATTTTCTCATCAGCATTTACGTAAGAATCCAGGAAAATTACACAAAACCTTCAGAGAAGCATTTATAAGGAGGTGGAGAGCAAATAAATTAGAACCCAAGTTAGGCAACATTAACAAAGACTGCTCAGAATCAGTTTGTTACATAGGTACATACGTTTCAGCTTTTTTTTTTTCTTCCTTTTATCCTTTTCTGCAGCTTCAATAATTAAAGAAGCATTTCTCACACAGCTAGCATGATTCTTAACAGTCCCAGTGTCCTTAGAGAATTTGACATACACTAGGGGGAAAAAGTAACAATTGTTTTTTTTTTTAATTTAGGAAATATTATATTTAGAGCAAGTACAAACAATGAATTGGTTAGATTAATTTTCTAGAATGCACATGTGAGGATACAGCATGCTGTATATCTGAACAGCAATAGCTGCTATTTGGTGAAATAAAATGATTGCACATGGTGATTTACCAAAGGTTAAATCATGCTGAAAAGAACGCGATTTTATAAGTGTTTAAAATTTTTGGATATGCTAAACTAATCTATCACAACCTAATGTTAATAGTTAACAGAAGCAAACCACAGAAAAATCACTTGTATAGGTGTCTCAATACTGTTCAGTGTTGTGTGCTGGTAAAACATAAAAACTATTTTAATAATTCAATGCAAGTTTGTAACTTGTATTGAATGTGCTGTCTATGACAGTCGGAAGTACTAAAGTGTTCATTAGGTGTAATGCATTCCACTCACACCCAAGGATAAATCTTGGAGGACCAGAAAGAACTGTTCACAATGATCAGTAGAGTGCATTTGATGTGATTAGAAACTAATGTATAGTAAGTAGCTGTGGCCTAGACCTAGCATCAGAACATAATTCCTTATAATAAAATGAAGCATATGCTTACCAGACTTAGAACTGTGAAAACTGCAAGGAAAAAAACAAAATTTTGTAATCATAGAAATAATGAGCATTGACTTACGCCACAAGTAAACAATTTATTTTCATTATCTATAGGTATAGAAAAATTGCCAGAACTTCTAACAAGTCCTTGAATGTATAAAGGAGAATGAAGTTCTTCCTGACCTGAGAATATTAGTCTGGCATGTGATAACAAATTTATGACAGCAAAGTGGAGGTCTGTATTGATTTTTAACTTCGATACCTATATTCTGTATGAAATGTTTAAAATGTAACACTGAGTATGAAACTCTATTTCTTCCAATAATGTATTAACAGTTAATCACTCCAAAAATGTATACATTTAAATAAGATATAAACACAGCGCTATGCTAATCATTTTTTAATTGAAATACAGATTATGAAGCAAGTTTTCGTTTAAAATATACCTAAAGAGGTTCAATTTCAGGGATTTGAGATCATGGATAATTACAACTTTATCCAATGTAGTGTTAATTTACTCTTAAAAGGAAGTATTCAAACAGGCAAAAACGTGAAAAATTACCATTGAAATCTCTGGCCAAATTTTCTGAGGCTTATAGTCATAAAGGTGTTATTAATGAATGTAACAAATGTTGTTTAGTAATGATTTATCTGTTTATCTTGTAAATGTTACATAGTTGAAATTATTAACTAGCATTTAACTCATAGATTCATAGAACTGCTCAGGTTGGAAAAGACTTCAAGATCATCAAGTCCAACTGCAAAACTAATTAATAGGTGTATTGCTACTAAACTTCATTTTGCAACTTGAAAGGAATATTGACGGTTGCATGTTCTACTGAAACTAAGCTTAATTATCCATCTGTAAAGTCTGCAATTACTTTATGACAAAATACCATAAAAAATGTTTATTATGCATGCACAAGTTACACTCTAATGTTTTTGAGTGGGTGATTTGGTCTTGTTTTACGTAATGGATCTGCTGACCAAGTTCTAAACATTTAATAATAAAACTGCCATTTAGCTCAAGTTCTCACAGGCTTTCTCTGGCCAAAGAGCTTAATTTTTTTTAATTTCTGCTAGAATATTTCTGAGGCCTTAGTAATGCAAGCATTTTACAACTGCTGGATTAAACTGCTTTTAAGAAATAGAGAAAATTATGGAGATAATCTTGTTTTATTGATTCTGACTATATTCTGGTAACACTAACGTGTTTTTACAAACTTTCAGTCATGTTATACCTTAATGTTCTGATTGCTTCTTGCTTCAGCATGGATTCATGCAGGATTTACTGAACAATGGTGAACAAAGTGGTGAATGAGTAGGAGGGCGTCTCCTCTTATCTCCTTGTCAGTATCATCTACTGTTTTCTGACATCAAAATATAGTTTATTTAGGGAAAAACAAGTTTCAAGTAGCAACAGGTTGGATTGTATTGTATAATACATAAGGTAAGAGCTGCTTTTTACTGAGACTGTCACATGTATTTGAATTAGAAGTAGGTAAGTGTCTTTTATTAATTATTTTAATCCTGGAAAGGTCTATTTTCATGTGAAAGATGGCCTTTTAAAAAATACTTTTTTCTGATAATTCCCTAATATCATAAGCAGATTTTGTAAGGGCTAATAATAAATTCTTTATTATTTTCCAGATGGAGGTGTTATTTTAAAACTCTACTTGAGAATACCTCTGCTTGGAAAAGCATAGGCCTCAACAGTGGCATTATACTCTAGGAGTACAATCTAGGAGACTTATATTTAGGTCTTTATTTATATGCTTCTGATGCTAGCTACTACTGAACATGAACATCCTCTATATGACAAGAAAATATGTACAAAAATTCCCTGAACTACACTGACAATTTCAGAAAAATGTTTTAAATCAAATCTGCAGTACTAGAGAAATTTTCTGGAAACACACAGAATAAAAGCATTCTTAATTTTTAAAATGACTATTTTTACCTAAACTATGTCACATTTGTGACAAGTCAAACTGCTGTTCTCAGTTTGGCAGATCAATACTTTATTGATATTTATATGCTTCATTAAGTCTTATTAAATGAATTTTAGACAAACTGTATAGTTATTTGGTTATTCAAATATTAAAAAACAGCATAAACCAAAGAAGAAAATGATACCTAGTCAATTTATGACTTGCCCACTGTACTTCAGGAAATATTTAAATTGATTCTCTAGCACAGTATTTCCAGTCATAAACACATGTTAATTTCTTTGCATTGGAAAAAATATTTCCATTTTGACACAACATAAGCACATGAAGTGTTATGATTTTGCTATTTGTTAAAGAATCTTTTATGTTGAACTGCATGTGTCTAGGGCATCTTCTACAGGTGGGTGCAGAAGCGCAGGTAAGAGACTAACATGAGTGTTACTTACATCCCTTTCACGTGAGTTTGCTAGACGAGATGATTCTATCTGTGGTTCAAGAACTTCCATCTAGAAGAGGAATAAATCAAATAGTTTGCTTCAGATGTGCTAAAGAACAAAATTACTAGTTACTGTGCCCTGAGATAGATAGGATGTTATGTCATCTCATTACTATAATACTTGGGAAATTTCCATCTTTTTAGATTTTCATGTAGAAACCATCAGCATTTGTATTTTGGTTGGTTGTTCTCCCTTAGTGCAATTTAATGTGTGCAGTGCGCTACAGTAAAATGGTAAGTTTTCCAGAACAACCATTTAATTACTTTTCCTAATTTAGGAATGTAAATATTAGAGTTACAAATACTCTAAAATTCCCTTTCTAGAACAATCCTTGAAGTTATATCCAAATAGACTAAAGAAAGGTTATGAATATCTTGACAGGAGATGAAGTATATATTAAGTAAAACCAGAGTTTTACTTAGAGTGGAAGGTAGATTGGGCAAAACATTATTTGATTCCATGACCAGTCTTAACTGGTTTTTATTTATATTATTTAACTCAGTGTACAGTAAAAGAGCAATTTTAATTTGCTTGGTGTTAATACCATCAGTGGCAGGGGAAAATTATCACTGACTCAGACAGCTGTACATGGTACCTTGAAGTGGTTTGTTTACCATTACTGGCATGAATATCATAGCTTAAATAAATGTATATAAAGCAATGTGAAATCAAATATACTTTATACATAATACTAGATAAATGCCAAAAATCTATTTCTATACTTAATGCACATCCCCATATTTCTAAGCAAGCTGCTCACTTGAATTTATCTCAGTTATTTGAAATGTACATATGTACAATTCTTTTCTCCTAGTATGAAGCTGTGAATACATTAATGTCATTGGTGTCCACAGCATTTTCCAAAATAGAAAGTGTTTTTGCGTAAGAAAAATAAGCCCAAAATAATGAGTGTGGAGAACACAGTCCTCTGTTATCACCCTGCATTCCTATAAGAAAATTGATCTGTATTTTTTCTATATTAAGTACATCTGACAGAAATAATTCACAAGGAACAATTTATTGTCAAGCACACATGTCTGACACACTGGAGGGAAGTGATGCCATCTGGAGGGACCTTTAGAGGCTTGAGATGTGGGCCCATGCAAGCCTCATGAAGTTTGACAAGGCCAAGTGCAAGGTACTGCACTGGTTTTAGGGTAAACCCAAGCTTAGATATAGGCTGGGCAGAGAATGAATTGAGAATAACCCTGAAGAACAGGCTTTGAAAAACTCTCTGAAAACAGGAATCTGGATTTCCTTAATATTTCGGTTATTGATTAGCCTGTTTTAAGAAATAAAGTACTGATATAAACACGAAGTCTAGAATGTACAAGAAGCAGAAAAAGAAACAATAACATTTGACTGTCAAACCTTTCTCAAAATTACATTTTGGGGAGGGGGGGGGGAAGCAGTACAAATATTCTAGAAAGGCAGTGGAGACCTTAGTGCTCTACAAATCTGCTGTTAGAAAAATGTTAAGAATTTTGAAACTAGCTGGAGTATGTGTCTCAGTGAAGTGGAGGGAAAGGATGCTGTGATGCAAGATAAGCAACAAGTACTGCTAAGGCTGTTGTCCAGGGTTAGAGTAAACCAAGTCTTCCTCAGTGGCATGATCAGAACATTTACTGATTCCATACATTTGGAAAATAATGCTCCTATGCATTAAAAATAGTACATTACCCTTGATAATGAGTGCACAGAGCTGATTCTATGCGATTTCCGTTTGAAGTTTGAACAATGATGATCTAGATTGTTCAGATGGACATATTTGTCCACTTACTGGTAAGATACACCATCAAAGAGCTGAAGCAAGATTCCACATGATTGTACTTCAAAAACTATGCATTTGGAGTGCTATCTCATTAGATACATTTTAATGTCATGTACAATTCAACAGTAAAATGAGAAGCAGCAATAAGAAAACATTCTAAGCTCCAATTATCATTACCTAATATAAAACTTAGGAACTCAGACTCTCTCTCTGCTTGTTGAATGCCGTAATTGTTGTTCACTCATATTATTGCTCAGATTGTTATGGATTTTATTTTTGAGAATTTCATTGCATTTGTGCCTATTGTGTTTTTATTATGCATTTTAATGCAAATGTGTTTGTAAGAAAAGATTCTGTATTACCTTGAGATTTATTTATATTTGAATAGAAATATATTTATATTGAATT
Organism: Numida meleagris; assembly: GCF_002078875.1. NCBI lineage: Eukaryota > Metazoa > Chordata > Aves > Galliformes > Numididae > Numida > Numida meleagris. The sequence goes on along the minus strand of NC_034414.1, from coordinate 34,558,576 downwards.
ATTTTTCTTAACAACTTGCATCTCAAATCCACTTAGAGGCCAAACAGACCTCTGTACCACACTTGGCTAAGTGACAAGATTATACTTGTTGATGATTTCCTAAGGGAGATCATGCGGCATTTGCAGGACAACCAGGGGCTCAGGCACAGCCAGCATGAGTTTGTGAAGGGTAGGTCCTGCTTGACCAACCTGATCTCCTTCTATGATCGAGTGACCCGTCTGGTGGATGAGGGAAAGGCTGTTGATGTGGTCTACCTAGACTTCAGCAAAGCCTTTGACACTGTCTCCCACAGTATTCTCCTGGAGAAACTGGCAGCCTGTGGCTCGGACGCTCTTTGCTAGGTAAGGAGCTGGCTAGAGGGCCGGATCCAGAGGGTGGTAGTGAATGGAGTTAAAGCCAGCTGGCAACCAGTCACGAGTGGTGTTCCCCAGGGGTCGGTGCTGGGGCCTGTCCTCTTCAATATCTTTACTGATGACCTGGATGAGGGCATTGAGAGCACCCTCAGTAAGTTTGCAGACGACACCAAGCTGGCAGGAAGTGTCGATCTGCCTGGGGGTAGAGAGGCCCTGC